>NW_027251071.1:1500000-1758344 GCF_044704955.1 Pristiophorus japonicus
ACAAAAGTGTGGAAAAAAAGAACTGAGAAAAAAACTGAGAAAAAACTGAGCAGAAAAACTGAGAAAAAAATCTATTAAAAAAAAACTGAAGAAAAACGGATGAAAAAAACTGAGAAGAAAAATTGAGAAAAAACGACTGAAAAAACTGAAGAAAAACTTAGAAAAAAACTGTGAAAAAAACTGAAAAAAAATAAACTGAGAAAAAAAACTGAAGAAAAACTTAGAAAAAAACTGTGCACAAAACTGTGAAAAAAAAGGACTGAGAAAAAAAACTGAGAAAAAACTGACTAGAAAAACTGAGCAGAAAAACTGAGGAGAAAAACTGAGAAAATAAGCTATTAAAAAAAAACTGAAGAAAAAGGAGGAAAAAACTGAGAAGAAAAACTGAGAAAAAAAGACTGAAAAAAGTGAAGAAAAACTTAGAAAAATACAGTGAAAAAAAAGAAGAACTGAGAAAAAAAACTGAAGAAAAACTTGGAAAAAAAACTGTGAACAAAACAGTGAAAAAAAGAAGAACTGAGAAAAAAACTGAGAAGAACAACTGAAGAAAAACTGAGAAAAAACTGAGCAGAAAAATTGAGCAGAAAAACTGAGAAAATAAACTATTAAAAAAAACTGAAGAAAAACGGAGGAATAAAACAGAGAAGAAAAACTGAGAAAAAAGACTGAAAAAACTGAAGAAAAACTTAGAACAAAAACTGTGAAAAAAACTGAGAAAAAAAACTATTAAAAAAAAACTGAAGAAAAAGGAGGAAAAAAACTGAGAAGAAAAACTGAGAAAAAAACTGTGAAAAAAAAGAAGAACTGAGAAAAAAAACTGAAGAAAAACTTAGAAAAAAACTGAAAAAAACTGCAAAAAAAGAACTGAGAAAAAAATCTGAAGAAAACTGAAGAAAAAGGAGGAAAAAACTGAGAAGAAAAACTGAGAAAAAAAGACTGAAAAAACTGAAGAAAAACTTAGAAAAATACAGTGAAAAAAAAGAAGAACTGAGAAAAAAAACTGAAGAAAAACTTGGAAAAAAAACTGTGAACAAAACAGTGAAAAAAAAGAAGAACTGAGAAAAAAAACTGAGAAAAAACTGACTAGAAAAACTGAGGAGAAAAACTGAGAAAAAAAACTATTAAAAAAATACTGAAAAAAAAGGAGGAAAAAAACTGAGAAAAAAAACTGAAGAAAAACTTAGAAAAAAACTGAAAAAAACGGTGCAAAAAAGAACGGAGAAAAATATCTGAAGAAAAAACTGAGCAGAAAAACTGAGCAGAAAAACTGAGAAAAAAAACTATTAAAAAAAACTGAAGAAAAAGGGAGGGAAAAAACTGAGAAGAAAAATTGAGAAAAAACGACTGAAAAAACTGAAGAAAAACTTAGAAAAAAATTGTGAAAAAAACTGTGAAAAAAAAGAAATGAGAAAAAAAACTGAAGAAAAATTTAGAAAAAAACTGTGCACAAAACTGTGGAAAAAAAGAACTGAGGAAAAAAACTGAGAAGAAAAACTGAGAAAAAAAGACTGAAAAAACTGAAGAAAAACTGAGAAAAAAACTGTGAAAAAAAAGAAGAACTGAGAAAAAAAACTGAAGAAAAACTTAGAAAAAAACTGAAAGAAACGGTGCAAAAAAGAACGGAGAAAAATATCTGAAGAAAAAACTGAGCAGAAAAACTGAGCAGAAAAACTGAGAAAAAAGAATTCTTAAAAAAAACTGAGTAAAAACTGAGCAGAAAAATTGAGCAGAAAAACTGAGAAAAAAAACTATGAAAAAAAACTGAAGAAAAACGGATGAAAAAAACTGGGAAGAAAAACTGAGAAAAAAAACTGAAGAAAAACTTAGAAAAAAACTGTGCACAAACTGTGGAAAAAAAGAACTGAGGAAAAAAACTGAGAAAAAACTGAGCAGAAAAACTGAGCAGAAAAACTGAGAAAAAAACTATCAAAAAAAACTGAAGAAAAACGGATGAAAAAAACTGGGAAGAAAAATTGAGAAAAAACGACTGAAAAAACTGAAGAAAAACTTAGAAAAAATTGTGAAAAAAAAAGAACTGAGAAGAAAAACTGAGCAAAAAAACTGAGCAGAAAAACTGAGCAGAAAAACTGAGAAAAAAATAACTATTAAAAAAATACTGAAGAAAAACGGAGTAAAAAACTGAGGAGAAAAATTGAGAAAAAACGATTCAAAAAACTGAAGAAAAACTTAGAAAAAAACTGTGAAAATAAAGAACTGAGAAAAAAAACTGAAGAAAAATTTAGAAAAAAACTGTGCACAAAAGTGTGGAAAAAAAGAACTGAGAAAAAAACTGAGAAAAAACTGAGCAGAAAAACTGAGCAGAAAAACTGAGAAAAAAAACTATTAAAAAAAACTGAAGAAAAACGGATGAAAAAAACTGAGAAGAAAAATTGAGAAAAAACGACTGAAAAAACTGAAGAAAAACTTAGAAAAAAACTGTGAAAAAAACTGAAAAAAAAGAACTGAGAAAAAAACTGAAGAAAAAACTGAGCAGAAAAACTGAGCCGAAAAACTGACAAAAAAACTATTAAAAAAATACTGAAGAAAAACGGAGTAACAAAACTGAGAAGAAAAATTGAGAAAAAACGACTGAAAAAACTCAAGAAAAACTTGAAAGAACTGAGAAAAAAAAGAACTGAGAAAAAAAAACTGAAGAAAAACTTAGAAAAAAACTGTGCACAAAACTGTGAAAAAAAAGAATTCAGAAAAAAAACTGAGAAAAAATTGAGCAGAAAAATTGAGCAGAAAAACTGAGAAAAAAAAATATAAAAAAAAACTGAAGAAAAACGGAGGAATAAAACAGAGAAGAAAAACTGAGAAAAAAGACTGAAAAAACTGAAGAAAAACTTAGAAAAAAAACTGTGAAAAAAACTGAGAAAAAAAACTATTAAAAAAAACTGAAGAAAAAGGAGGAAAAAAACTGAGAAGTAAAACTGAGAAAAAAAGACTGAAAAAACTGAAGAAAAACTTAGAAAAAAACTGTGAAAAAAAAGAAGAACTGAGAAAAAAAACTGAAGAAAAACTTAGAAAAAAACTGAAAAAAACTGCAAAAAAAGAACTGAGAAAAAAATCTGAAGAAAAAACTGAGCAGAAAAACTGATCAGAAAAACTGAGAAAAAAAACTATTTAAAAAAACTGAAGAAAAACGAAGGAAAAAAACTGAGAAGAAAAATTGAGAAAAAACGACTGAAAAAACTGAAGAAAAACTTAGAAAAAAACTGTGCACAAAACTGTGAAAAAAAAGGACTGAGAAAAAAAACTGAGAAAAAACTGACTAGAAAAACTGAGCAGAAAAACTGAGGAGAAAAACTGAGAAAAAAAGCTATTAAAAAAAAACTGAAGAAAAAGGAGGAAAAAACTGAGAAGAAAAACTGAGAAAAAAAGACTGAAAAAACTGAAGAAAAACTTAGAAAAATACAGTGAAAAAAAAGAAGAACTGAGAAAAAAAACTGAAGAAAAACTTGGAAAAAAAACTGTGAACAAAACAGTGAAAAAAAAGAAGAACTGAGAAAAAAAACTGAGAAAAAACTGACTAGAAAAACTGAGGAGAAAAACTGAGAAAAAAAACTATTAAAAAACTACTGAAGAAAAAGGAGAAAAAAAACTGAGAAAAAAAACTGAAGAAAAACTTAGAAAAAAACTGAAAAAAACGGTGCAAAAATGAACGGAGAAAAATATCTGAAGAAAAAACTGAGCAGAAAAACTGAGCAGAAAAACTGAGAAAAAAAACTATTAAAAAAAACTGAAGAAAAAGGGAGGGAAAAAACTGAGAAGAAAAATTGAGAAAAAACGACTGAAAAAACTGAAGAAAAACTTAGAAAAAAATTGTGAAAAAAACTGTGAAAAAAAAGAACTGAGAAAAAAAACTGAAGAAAAATTTAGAAAAAAACTGTGCACAAAACTGTGGAAAAAAAGAACTGAGGAAAAAAACTGAGAAGAAAAACTGAGGAAAAAAGACTGAAAAAACTGAAGAAAAACTGAGAAAAAAACTGTGAAAAAAAAGAAGAACTGAGAAAAAAAACTGAAGAAAAACTTAGAAAAAAAACTGAAAAAACGGTGCAAAAAAGAACGGAGAAAAATATCTGAAGAAAAAACTGAGCAGAAAAACTGAGAAAAAAGAATTCAGAAAAAAAACTGAGAAAAAACTGAGCAGAAAAATTGAGCAGAAAAACTGAGAAAAAAAACTATTAAAAAAAACTGAAGAAAAACGGATGAAAAAAACTGGGAAGAAAAACTGAGAAAAAAAACTGAAGAAAAACTTAGAAAAAAACTGTGCACAAACTGTGGAAAAAAAGAACTGAGTAAAAAAAACTGAGAAAAAACTGAGCAGAAAAACTGAGCAGAAAAACTGAGAAAAAAACTATCAAAAAAAACTGAAGAAAAACGGATGAAAAAAACTGGGAAGAAAAATTGAGATAAAACGACTGAAAAACTGAAGAAAAACTGAGAAAAAAACTGTGAAAAAAAAGAACTGAGAAAAAAAAACTGAAGAAAAACTTAGGAAAAAAACTGTGAAAAAAATTGTGAAAAAAAAGAACTGAGAAAAAAATCTGAAGAAAAAACTGAGCAGAAAAACTGAGCAGAAAAACTGAGAAAAAAATAACTATTAAAAAAATACTGAAGAAAAACGGAGTAAAAAAACTGAGAAGAAAAATTGAGAAAAAACGATTCAAAAAACTGAAGAAAAACTTACAAAAAAACTGTGAAAATAAAGAACTGAGAAAAAAAACTGAAGAAAAATTAAGAAAAAAACTGTGCACAAAAGTGTGGAAAAAAAGAACTGAGAAAAAAACTGAGAAAAGACTGAGCAGAAAAACTGAGCAGAAAAACTGAGAAAAAAAACTATTAAAAAAAACTGAAGAAAAACGGATGAAAAAAACTGAGAAGAAAAATTGAGAAAAAACGACTGAAAAAACTGAAGAAAAACTTAGAAAAAAACTGAAAAAAACTGAAAAAAAAGAACTGAGAAAAAAACTGAAGAAAAAACTGAGCAGAAAAACTGAGCCGAAAAACTGACAAAAAAACTATTAAAAAAATACTGAAGAAAAACGGAGTAACAAAACTGAGAAGAAAAATTGAGAAAAAACGACTGAAAAAACTCAAGAAAAACTTAGAAAAAAACTGAGAAAAAAAAGAACTGAGAAAAAAAAACTGAAGAAAAACTTGGAAAAAAAACTGTGCACAAAACTGTGAAAAAACAGAATTGAGAAAAAAAACTGAGAAAAAACTGAGCAGAAAAATTGAGCAGAAAAACTGAGAAAAAAAACTATTAAAAAAAACTGAAGAAAAACGGAGGAATAAAACAGAGAAGAAAAACTGAGAAAAAAGACTGAAAAAACTGAAGAAAAACTTAGAAAAAAAACTGTGAAAAAAACTGAGAAAAAAAACTATTAAAAAAAACTGAAGAAAAAGGAGGAAAAAAACTGAGAAGAAAAACTGAGAAAAAAAGACTGAAAAAACTGAAGAAAAACTTAGAAAAAAACTGTGAAAAAAAAGAACTGAGAAAAAAAACTGAAGAAAAACTTAGAAAAAAACTGAAAAAAACTGCAAAAAAAGAACTGAGAAAAAAATCTGAAGAAAAAACTGAGCAGAAAAACTGATCAGAAAAACTGAGAAAAAAAACTATTTAAAAAAACTGAAGAAAAACGGAGGAAAAAAACTGAGAAGAAAAATTGAGAAAAAACGACTGAAAAAACTGAAGAAAAACTTAGAAAAAAACTGTGAAAAAAACTGTGAAAAAAAAGAACTGAGAAAAAAAACTGAAGAAAAACTTGGAAAAAAAACTGTGAACAAAACAGTGAAAAAAAAGAAGAATTGAGAAAAAAAACTGAGAAAAAACTGACTAGAAAAACTGAGGAGAAAAACTGAGAAAAAAAACTATTAAAAAAATACTGAAGAAAAAGGAGGAAAAAACTGAGCACAAAAACTGAGTAAAAAAGACTGAAAAAACTGAAGAAAAACTTAGAAAAAAACTGTGAAAAAAAAGAACTGAGAAAAAAAACTGAAGAAAAACTTAGAAAAAAACTGAAAAAAACTGCAAAAAAAGAACTCAGAAAAAAATCTGAAGAAAAAACTGAGCAGAAAAACTGATCAGAAAAACTGAGAAAAAAAACTATTTGAAAAAACTGAAGAAAAACGGAGGAAAAAAACTGAGAAGAAAAATTGAGAAAAAACGACTGAAAAAACTGAAGAAAAACTAAGAAAAAAACTGTGAAAAAAATTGTGAAAACAAAGACTGAGAAAAAAAACTGAAGAAAAAACTGAGCAGAAAAACTGAGCAGAAAAACTGAGAAAAAAATAACTATTAAAAAAATACTGAAGAAAAACGGAGTAAAAAAACTGAGAA
This sequence comes from Pristiophorus japonicus, assembly GCF_044704955.1. NCBI lineage: Eukaryota > Metazoa > Chordata > Chondrichthyes > Pristiophoridae > Pristiophorus > Pristiophorus japonicus. Next base: position 1,506,347 of record NW_027251071.1, read on the forward strand.
GAAAAATTGAGAAAACACGATTCAAAAAACTGAAGAAAAACTTGGAAAAAAACTGTGAACAAAAAGAACTGAGAAAAAAAACTGAACAAAAATTTAGAAAAAAACTGTGCACGAAAGTGTGGAAAAAAAGAACTGAGAAAAAAACTGAGAAAAAACTGAGCAGAAAAACTGAGAAAAAAAACTATTAAAAAAAACTGAAGAAAAACGGATGAATAAAACTGAGAAGAAAAATTGAGAAAAAACGACTGAAAAAACTGAAGAAAAACTTAGAAAAAATTGTGAAAAAAACTGTGAAAAAAAAGATCTGAGAAAAAAAACTGAAGAAATATTTAGAAAAAAACTGTGCACAAAACTGTGGAAAAAAGAACTGAGAAAAAAAACTGAGAAAAAACTGAGCAGAAAAACTGATCAGAAAAACTGAGAAAAAAAACTATTAAAAAAAACTGAAGAAAAACGGAGGAATAAAACTGAGAAGAAAAACTGAGCAAAAAGACTGAAAAAACTGAAGAAAAACTTAGAAAAAAACTGTGAAAAAAACTGTGAAAAAAAAGAACTGAAATAAAAAAAATGAAGAAAAAATGAGCAGAAAAACTGAGCAGAAAAACTGAGAAAAAAACAATTAAAAAAATACTGAAGAAAAACGGAGTAAAAAAACTGAGAAGAAAAATTGAGAAAACTGAAGAAAAACTGATAAAAAAACTGAAAAAAAAGAACTGAGAAAAAAAACTGAAGAAAAATTTAGAAAAAAACTGTGCACAAAACTGTGGAACAAAAGAACTGAGAAAAAAACTGAGAAAAAACTGAGCAGAAAAACTGAGAAAAAAAACTATTAAAAAAAACTGAAGAAAAACGGAGGAAAAAAACTGAGAAGAAAAATTGTGAAAAAACGACTAAAAAAACTGAAGAAAAACTTAGAAAAAAACTGTGAAAAAATCTGTGAAAAAAAAGAACTGAGAAAAAAAACTGAACAAAAAACTGAGCAGAAAAGCTGAGCAGAAAAACTGAGAAAAAAACTGAAGAAAAACGGATGAAAAAAACTGAGAAGAAAAACTGAGAAAAAAAGACTGAAAAAACTGAAGAAAAATTGAGAAAAAAAACTGAAGAAAAATTTAGAAAAAAACTGTGCACAAAACTGTGGAAAAAAAGAACTGAGAAAAAAAACTGAGAAAAAACTGAGCAGAAAAACTGAGCAGAAAAACTGAGAAAAAAAACTATTAAAAAAAACTGAAGAAAAACGGATGAAAAAAACTGAGAAGAAAAACTGAGAAAAAAAGACGGAAAAAACTGAAGAAAAACTTTGAAAAAAACTGTGAAAAAAACTGAAAAAAAAGAACTGAGAAAAAAAACTGAAGAAAAACTTAGAAAAACACTGCACAAAACTGTGAAAAAAAAGAATTGAGAAAAAAAACTGAGAAAAAACTGAGCAGAAAAATTGAGCAGAAAAACTGAGAAAAAAAACTATTAAAAAAAACTGAAGAAAAACGGAGGAATAAAACTGAGAAGAAAAACTGAGAAAAAAGACTGAAAAAACTGAAGAAAAACTTAGAAAAAAACTGTGAAAAAAACTGTGAAAAAAAAGAACTGAAATAAAAAAAATGAAGAAAAAATGAGCAGAAAAACTGAGCAGAAAAACTGAGAAAAAAACAATTAAAAAAATACTGAAGAAAAACGGAGTAAAAAAACTGAGAAGAAAAATTGAGAAAACTGAAGAAAAACTGATAAAAAAACTGAAAAAAAAGAACTGAGAAAAAAAACTGAAGAAAAATTTAGAAAAAAACTGTGCACAAAACTGTGGAACAAAAGAACTGAGAAAAAAACTGAGAAAAAACTGAGCAGAAAAACTGAGAAAAAAAACTATAAAAAAAAACTGAAGAAAAACGGAGGAAAAAAACTGAGAAGAAAAATTGTGAAAAAACGACTAAAAAAACTGAAGAAAAACTTAGAAAAAAACTGTGAAAAAATCTGTGAAAAAAAAGAACTGAGAAAAAAAACTGAACAAAAAACTGAGCAGAAAAGCTGAGCAGAAAAACTGAGAAAAAAACTGAAGAAAAACGGATGAAAAAAACTGAGAAGAAAAACTGAGAAAAAAAGACTGAAAAAACTGAAGAAAAATTGAGAAAAAAAACTGAAGAAAAATTTAGAAAAAAACTGTGCACAAAACTGTGGAAAAAAAGAACTGAGAAAAAAAACTGAGAAAAAACTGAGCAGAAAAACTGAGCAGAAAAACTGAGAAAAAAAACTATTAAAAAAAACTGAAGAAAAACGGATGAAAAAAACTGAGAAGAAAAACTGAGAAAAAAAGACGGAAAAAACTGAAGAAAAACTTTGAAAAAAACTGTGAAAAAAACTGAAAAAAAAGAACTGAGAAAAAAAACTGAAGAAAAACTTAGAAAAACACTGCACAAAACTGTGAAAAAAAAGAATTGAGAAAAAAAACTGAGAAAAAACTGAGCAGAAAAATTGAGCAGAAAAACTGAGAAAAAAAACTATTAAAAAAAACTGAAGAAAAACGGAGGAATAAAACTGAGAAGAAAAACTGAGAAAAAAGACTGAAAAAACTGAAGAAAAACTTGGAAAAAAAACTGTGAACAAAACAGTGAAAAAAACAGAAGAACTGAGAAAAAAAACTGAGAAAAAACTGACTAGAAAAACTGAGCAGAAAAATTGAGGAGAAAAACTGAGAAAAAAAACTATTAAAAAAAAACTGAAGAAAAAGGAGGAAAAAAACTGAGAAGAAAAACTGAGAAAAAACGACTGAAAAAACTGAAGAAAAACTTAGAAAAAAACTGTGAAAAAAAAGAACTGAGAAAAAAAACTGAGGAAAAATTTAGAAAAAAACTGTGCACAAAACTGTGGAAAAAAAGAACTGAGAAAAAAAACTGAGACAAAACTGAGCAGAAAAACTGAGCAGAAAAACTGAGAAAAAAAACTATTAAAAAAAACTGAAGAAAAACGGATGAAAAAAACTGAGAAGAAAAACTGAGAAAAAAAGACGGAAAAAACTGAAGAAAAACTTTGAAAAAAACTGTGCAAAAAACTGAAAAAAAAGAACTGAGAAAAAAAACTGAAGAAAAACTTAGAAAAACACTGCACAAAACAGTGAAAAAAACAGAAGAACTGAGAAAAAAAACTGAGAAAAAACTGACTAGAAAAACTGAGCAGAAAAACTGAGGAGAAAAACTGAGAAAAAAAACTATTAAAAAAAACTGAAGAAAAAGGAGGAAAAAAACTGAGAAGAAAAACTGAGAAAAAACGACTGAAAAAACTGAAGAAAAACTTAGAAAAAAACTGTGAAAAAAACTGAAAAAAAAGAACTGAGAAAAAAAACTGAAGAAAAACTTAGAAAAACACTGTGCACAAAACTGTGAAAAAAAAGAATTGAGAAAAAAAACTGAGAGAAAACTGAGCAGAAAAATTGAGCAGAAAAACTGAGAAAAAAAACTATTAAAAAAAACGGAAGAAAAACGGAGGAATAAAACTGAGAAGAAAAACTGAGCAAAAAGACTGACAAAACTGAAGAAAAACTTGGAAAAAAACTGTGAACAAAACAGTGAAAAAAACAGAAGACCTGAGAAAGAAAACTGAGAAAAAACTGACTAGAAAAACTGAGCAGAAAAACTGAGGAGAAAAACTGAGAAAAAACGACTGAAAAAACTGAAGAAAGACTTAGAAAAAAACTGTGAAAAAAACTGTGAAAAAAAAGAACTGAGATAAAAAAAATGAAGAAAAAATGAGCAGAAAAACTGAGCAGAAAAACTGAGAAAAAAACAATTAAAAAAATACTGAAGAAAAACGGAGTAAAAAAACTGAGAAGAAAAATTGAGAAAACTGAAGAAAAACTGAGAAAAAAACTGAAAAAAAAGAACTGAGAAAAAAAACTGAAGAAAAATTTAGAAAAAACTGTGCACAAAACTGTGGAACAAAAGAACTGGGAAAAAAAACTGAGAAAAAACTGAGCAGAAAAACTGAGAAAAAAAACTATTAAAAAAAAACTGAAGAAAAAGGAGGAAAAAAACTGAGAAGAAAAACTGAGAATAAACGACTGAAAAAACTGAAGAAAAACTGATAAAAAAACTGAAAAAAAAGAACTGAGAAAAAAAACTGAAGAAAAATTTAGAAAAAAACTGTGCACAAAACTGTGGAACAAAAGAACTGAGAAAAAAACTGAGAAAAAACTGAGCAGAAAAACTGAGAAAAAAAACTATAAAAAAAAACTGAAGAAAAACGGAGGAAAAAAACTGAGAAGAAAAATTGTGAAAAAACGACTAAAAAAACTGAAGAAAAACTTAGAAAAAAACTGTGAAAAAATCTGTGAAAAAAAAGAACTGAGAAAAAAAACTGAACAAAAAACTGAGCAGAAAAGCTGAGCAGAAAAACTGAGAAAAAAACTGAAGAAAAACGGATGAAAAAAACTGAGAAGAAAAACTGAGAAAAAAAGACTGAAAAAACTGAAGAAAAATTGAGAAAAAAAACTGAAGAAAAATTTAGAAAAAAAACTGTGCACAAAACTGTGGAAAAAAAGAACTGAGAAAAAAAACTGAGAAAAAACTGAGCAGAAAAACTGAGCAGAAAAACTGAGAAAAAAAACTATTAAAAAAAACTGAAGAAAAACGGATGAAAAAAACTGAGAAGAAAAACTGAGAAAAAAAGACGGAAAAAACTGAAGAAAAACTTTGAAAAAAACTGTGAAAAAAACTGAAAAAAAAGAACTGAGAAAAAAAACTGAAGAAAAACTTAGAAAAACACTGCACAAAACTGTGAAAAAAAAGAATTGAGAAAAAAAACTGAGAAAAAACTGAGCAGAAAAATTGAGCAGAAAAACTGAGAAAAAAAACTATTAAAAAAAACTGAAGAAAAACGGAGGAATAAAACTGAGAAGAAAAACTGAGAAAAAAGACTGAAAAAACTGAAGAAAAACTTGGAAAAAAAACTGTGAACAAAACAGTGAAAAAAACAGAAGAACTGAGAAAAAAAACTGAGAAAAAACTGACTAGAAAAACTGAGCAGAAAAACTGAGGAGAAAAACTGAGAAAAAAAACTATTAAAAAAAAACTGAAGAAAAAGGAGGAAAAAAACTGAGAAGAAAAACTGAGAAAAAACGAATGAAAAAACTGAAGAAAAACTTAGAAAAAAACTGTGAAAAAAAAGAACTGAGAAAAAAAACTGAGGAAAAATTTAGAAAAAAACTGTGCACAAAACTGTGGAAAAAAAGAACTGAGAAAAAAAACTGAGACAAAACTGAGCAGAAAAACTGAGCAGAAAAACTGAGAAAAAAAACTATTAAAAAAAACTGAAGAAAAACGGATGAAAAAAACTGAGAAGAAAAACTGAGAAAAAAAGACGGAAAAAACTGAAGAAAAACTTTGAAAAAAACTGTGCAAAAAACTGAAAAAAAAGAACTGAGAAAAATTGAGCAGAAAAACTGAGAAAAAAAACTATTAAAAAAAACTGAAGAAAAACGGAGGAATAAAACTGAGAAGAAAAACTGAGCAAAAAGACTGAAAAAACTGAAGAAAAACTTGGAAAAAAAACTGTGAACAAAACAGTGAAAAAAACAGAAGAACTGAGAAAAAAAACTGAGAAAAAACTGACTAGAAAAACTGAGCAGAAAAACTGAGGAGAAAAACTGAGAAAAAAAACTATTAAAAAAAAACTGAAGAAAAAGGAGGAAAAAAACTGAGCAGATAAACTGAGAAAAAACGACTGAAAAAACTGAAGAAAAACTTAGAAAAAACTGTGAAAAAAACTGTGAAAACAAACTGAGCAAAAAGACTGAAAAAACTGAAGAAAAACTTGGAAAAAAAACTGTGAACAAAACAGTGAAAAAAACAGAAGAACTGAGAAAAAAAACTGAGAAAAAACTGACTAGAAAAAATGAGCAGAAAAACTGAGCAGAAAAACTGAGAAAAAAACTATTAAAAAAATACTGAAGAAAAACGGAGTAAAAAAACTGAGAAGAAAAATTGAGAAAAAACGACTGAAAAAACTGAAGAAAAACTGAGAAAAAAACTGAAAAAAAAGAACTGAGAAAAAAAACTGAAGAAAAATTTAGAAAAAAACTGTGCACAAAACTGTGGAACAAAAGAACTGAGAAAAAAAACTGAGAAAAAACTGAGCAGAAAAACTGAGAAAAAAAACTATTAAAAAAAATGAAGAAAAACGGAGGAAAAAAACTGAGAAGAAAAATTGAGAAAAAACGACTGAAAAAACTGAAGAAAAACTTAGAAAAAAAAACTGTGAAAAAAACTGTGAAAAAAAAGAACTGAGAAAAAAAACTGAAGAAAAAACTGAGCAGAAAAGCTGAGCAGAAAAACTGAGAAAAAAACTGAAGAAAAACGGATGAAAAAAACTGAAGAAAAACTGAGAAAAAAAGACTGAAAAAACTGAAGAAAAACTTAGAAAAAAAAACTGTGAAAAAAACTGTGAAAAAAAAGAACTGAGAAAAAAAACTGAAGAAAAACTTGGAAAAAAAACTGTGAACAAAACAATGAAAAAAAAGAAGAACTGAGAAAAAAAACTGACAAGAAAAACTGAGCAGAAAAACTGAGCAGAAAAACTGAGAAAAAAACTATTAAAAAAATACTGAAGAAAAACGGAGTAAAGAAACTGAGAAGAAAAATTGAGAAAAAACGACTGAAAAAACTGAAGAAAAACTTAGAAAAAAACTGAAAAAAAAGAACTGAGAAAAAAAACTGAAGAAAAATTTAGAAAAAAACTGTGCACAAAACTGTGGAAAAAAGAACTGAGAAAAAAAACTGAGAAAAAACTGAGCAGAAAAACTGAGCAGAAAAACTGAGAAAAAACTGACTTGAAAAACTGAGCAGAAAAACTGAGCAGAAAAACTGAGAAAAAAAATATTTAAAAAAACTGAAGAAAAACGGAGGAATAAAACTGAGAAGAAAAACTGAGAAAAAAGACTGAAAAAACTGAAGAAAAACTTGGAAAAAAAACTGTGAACAAAACAGTGATAAAAACAGAAGAACTGAGAAAAAAAACTGAGAAAAAACTGACTAGAAAAACTAAGCAGAAAAACTGAGGAGAAAAACTGAGAAAAAAAACTATTAAAAAAAAACTGAAGAAAAAGGAGGAAAAAAACTGAGAAGAAAAACTGAGAAAAAACGACTGAAAAAACTGAAGAAAAACTTAGAAAAAAACTGTGAAAAAAAAGAACTGAGAAAAAAAACTGAGGAAAAATTTAGAAAAAAACTGTGCACAAAACTGTGGAAAAAAAGAATTGAGAAAAAAAACTAAGAAAAAACTGAGCAGAAAAACTGAGCAGAAAAACTGAGAGAAAAAACTATTAAAAAAAACTGAAGAAAAACGGAGGAATAAAACTGAGAAGAAAAACTGAGCAAAAAGACTGAAAAAACTGAAGAAAAACTTAGAAAAAAACTGTGGAACAAAAGAACTGAGAAAAAAAACTGAGAAAAAACTGAGCAGAAAAACTGAGCAGAAAAACTGAGAAAAAACTGACTTGAAAAACTGAGCAGAAAAACTGAGCAGAAAAACTGAGAAAAAAAATATTTAAAAAAACTGAAGAAAAACGGAGGAATAAAACTGAGAAGAAAAACTGAGAAAAAAGACTGAAAAAACTGAAGAAAAACTTGGAAAAAAAACTGTGAACAAAACAGTGATAAAAACAGAAGAACTGAGAAAAAAAACTGAGAAAAAACTGACTAGAAAAACTAAGCAGAAAAACTGAGGAGAAAAACTGAGAAAAAAAACTATTAAAAAAAAACTGAAGAAAAAGGAGGAAAAAAACTGAGAAGAAAAACTGAGAAAAAACGACTGAAAAAACTGAAGAAAAACTTAGAAAAACACTGTGCACAAAACTGAAAAAAAAGAACTGAGAAAAAAAACTGAAGAAAAAACTGAGCAGAAAAACTGAGCAGAAAAACTGAGAAAAAAACTATTAAAAAAATACTGATGAAAAACGGAGTAAAAAAACTGAGAAGAAAAATTGAGAAAAAACGACTTAAAAAAACTGAAGAAAAACTTGGAAAAAAAACTGTGAACAAAACAGTGAAAAAAACAGAAGAACTGAGAAAAAAAAATAAGAAAAAACTGACTAGAAAAACTGAGCAGAAAAACTGAGGAGAAAAACTGAGAAAAAAAACTATTAAAAAAAAACTGAAGAAAAAGGAGGAAAAAAAATGAGACGAAAAACTGAGAAAAAACGACTGAAAAAACTGAAGAAAAACTTAGAAAAAACTGTGAAAAAAACTGTGAAAAAAAAGAACTGAGATAAAAAACTGAAGAAAAAACTGAGCAGAAAAACTGAGCAGAAAAACTGAGAAAAAACTATTAAAAAAATACTGAAGAAAAACGGAGTAAAAAAACTGAAGAAAAACTGAGAAAAAAAGACTGAAAAAACTGAAGAAAAACTTAGAAAAAAAAACTGTGAAAAAAACTGTGAAAAAAAAGAACTGAGAAAAAAAACTGAAGAAAAACTTGGAAAAAAAACTGTGAACAAAACAATGAAAAAAAAGAAGAACTGAGAAAAAAAACTGACAAGAAAAACTGAGCAGAAAAACTGAGCAGAAAAACTGAGAAAAAAACTATTAAAAAAATACTGAAGAAAAAAGGAGTAAAGAAACTGAGAAGAAAAATTGAGAAAAAACGACTGAAAAAACTGAAGAAAAACTTAGAAAAAAACTGAAAAAAAAGAACTGAGAAAAAAAACTGAAGAAAAATTTAGAAAAAAACTGTGCACAAAACTGTGGAAAAAAGAACTGAGAAAAAAAACTGAGAAAAAACTGAGCAGAAAAACTGAGCAGAAAAACTGAGAAAAAACTGACTTGAAAAACTGAGCAGAAAAACTGAGCAGAAAAACTGAGAAAAAAAATATTTAAAAAAACTGAAGAAAAACGGAGGAATAAAACTGAGAAGAAAAACTGAGAAAAAAGACTGAAAAAACTGAAGAAAAACTTGGAAAAAAAACTGTGAACAAAACAGTGATAAAAACAGAAGAACTGAGAAAAAAAACTGAGAAAAAACTGACTAGAAAAACTAAGCAGAAAAACTGAGGAGAAAAACTGAGAAAAAAAACTATTAAAAAAAAACTGAAGAAAAAGGAGGAAAAAAACTGAGAAGAAAAACTGAGAAAAAACGACTGAAAAAACTGAAGAAAAACTTAGAAAAAAACTGTGAAAAAAAAGAACTGAGAAAAAAAACTGAGGAAAAATTTAGAAAAAAACTGTGCACAAAACTGTGGAAAAAAAGAATTGAGAAAAAAAACTAAGAAAAAACTGAGCAGAAAAACTGAGCAGAAAAACTGAGAGAAAAAACTATTAAAAAAAACTGAAGAAAAACGGAGGAATAAAACTGAGAAGAAAAACTGAGCAAAAAGACTGAAAAAACTGAAGAAAAACTTAGAAAAAAACTGTGGAACAAAAGAACTGAGAAAAAAAACTGAGAAAAAACTGAGCAGAAAAACTGAGCAGAAAAACTGAGAAAAAACTGACTTGAAAAACTGAGCAGAAAAACTGAGCAGAAAAACTGAGAAAAAAAATATTTAAAATAACTGAAGAAAAACGGAGGAATAAAACTGAGAAGAAAAACTGAGAAAAAAGACTGAAAAAACTGAAGAAAAACTTGGAAAAAAAACTGTGAACAAAACAGTGATAAAAACAGAAGAACTGAGAAAAAAAACTGAGAAAAAACTGACTAGAAAAACTAAGCAGAAAAACTGAGGAGAAAAACTGAGAAAAAAAACTATTAAAAAAAAACTGAAGAAAAAGGAGGAAAAAAACTGAGAAGAAAAACTGAGAAAAAACGACTGAAAAAACTGAAGAAAAACTTAGAAAAAAACTGTGAAAAAAAAGAACTGAGAAAAAAAACTGAGGAAAAATTTAGAAAAAAACTGCACAAAACTGTGGAAAAAAAGAATTGAGAAAAAAAACTGAGAAAAAACTGAGCAGAAAAACTGAGCAGAAAAACTGAGAAAAAACTGACTTGAAAAACTGAGCAGAAAAACTGAGCAGAAAAACTGAGAAAAAAAATATTTAAAAAAACTGAAGAAAAACGGAGGAATAAAACTGAGAAGAAAAACTGAGCAAAAAGACTGAAAAAACTGAAGAAAAACTTAGAAAAAAACTGTGGAACAAAAGAACTGAGAAAGAAAACTGAGAAACAACTGAGCAGAAAAACTGAGCAGAAAAACTGAGAAAAAACTGACTTGAAAAACTGAGCAGAAAAACTGAGCAGAAAAACTGAGAAAAAAAATATTTAAACAAACTGAAGAAAAACGGAGGAATAAAACTGAGAAGAAAAACTGAGAAAAAAGACTGAAAAAACTGAAGAAAAACTTGGAAAAAAAACTGTGAACAAAACAGTGATAAAAACAGAAGAACTGAGAAAAAAAACTGAGAAAAAACTGACTAGAAAAACTAAGCAGAAAAACTGAGGAGAAAAACTGAGAAAAAAAACTATTAAAAAAAAACTGAAGAAAAAGGAGGAAAAAAACTGAGAAGAAAAACTGAGAAAAAACGACTGAAAAAACTGAAGAAAAACTTAGAAAAAAACTGTGAAAAAAAAGAACTGAGAAAAAAAACTGAGGAAAAATTTAGAAAAAAACTGTGCACAAAACTGTGGAAAAAAAGAATTGAGAAAAAAAACTAAGAAAAAACTGAGCAGAAAAACTGAGCAGAAAAACTGAGAGAAAAAACTATTAAAAAAAACTGAAGAAAAACGGAGGAATAAAACTGAGAAGAAAAACTGAGCAAAAAGACTGAAAAAACTGAAGAAAAACTTAGAAAAAAACTGTGGAACAAAAGAACTGAGAAAAAAAACTGAGAAAAAACTGAGCAGAAAAACTGAGAAAAAAAACTAATTAAAAAAACTGAAAAAAAACGGAGGAAAAAAACAGAAGAAAAATTGAGAAAAAACGACTGAAAAAACTGAAGAAAAATTTAGAAAAAAACCGCACAAAACTGTATAAAAAAAGAACTGAGAAAAAAACTGAGAAAAAACTGAGCAGAAAAACTGAGAAAAAAAACTATTAAAAGAAACTGAAGAAAAACGGATGAAAAAAACTGAGAAGAAAAACTGAGAAAAAAAGACGAAAAAACTGAAGAAAAACTTAGAAAAACACTGTGCACAAAACGGAAAAAAAAGAACTGAGAAAAAAAACTGAAGAAAAAACTGAGCAGAAAAACTGAGCAGAAAAACTGAGAAAAAACCTATTAAAAAAATACTGATGAAAAACGGAGTAAAAAAACTGAGAAGAAAAATTGAGAAAAAACGACTGAAAAAACTGAAGAAAAACTTGGAAAAAAAACTGTGAACAAAACAGTGAAAAAAACAGAAGAACTGAGAAAAAAAACTAAGAAAAAACTGACTAGAAAAACTGAGCAGAAAAACTGAGGAGAAAAACTGAGAAAAAAACTATTAAAAAAAAACTGAAGAAAAAGGAGGAAAAAAAATGAGACGAAAAACTGAGAAAAAAAGACGAAAAAACTGAAGAAAAACTTAGAAAAACACTGTGCACAAAACTGAAAAAAAAGAACTGAGAAAAAAAACTGAAGAAAAAACTGAGCAGAAAAACTGAGCAGAAAAACTGAGCAGAAAAACTGAGAAAAAACTATTAAAAAAATACTGAAGAAAAACGGAGTAAAAAAACTGAGAAGAAAAATTGAGAAAAAACGACTGAAAAAACTGAAGAAAAAAACTGCAAAAAAAGAACTGAGAAAAAAAAATGAAGAAAAATTTAGAAAAAAACTGTGCACAAAACTGTGGAACAAAAGAACTGAGAAAAAAAACTGAGAAAAAACTGAGCAGAAAAACTGAGCAGAAAAACTGAGAAAAAAAACGATTTAAAAAAACTGAAGAAAAACGGAGGAAAAAAACTGAGAAGAAAAATTGAGAAAAAACGACTGAAAAAACTGAAGAAAAATTTAGAAAAAAACTGTGAAAAAAACTGTGAAAAAGAAGAACTGAGAAAAAAAACTGAAGAAAAAACTGAGCAGAAAAGCTGAGCAGAAAAACTGAGAAAAAAACTATTTAAAAAATACTGAAGAAAAACGGAGTAAAAAAACTGAGAAGAAAAATTGAGAAAAAACGACTGAAAAAATTGAAGAAAAACTTAGAAAAAAACTGAAAAAAAAAGAACTGAGAAAAAAAACTGAAGAAAAACTTAGAAAAAAATGTGCACAAAACTGTGGAAAAAAAGAACTGAGAAAAAAAACTGAGAAAAAACTGAGCAGAAAAACTGAGAAAATAAACTATTAAAAAAAACTGAAAAAAAACGGATGAAAAAAACTGAGAAGAAAAACTGAGAAAAAAAGACTGAAAAAACTGAAGAAAAACTTAGAAAAAAACTGTGAAAAAAACTGAAAAAAAATAACTTAGAAAAAAAACTGAAGAAAAACTTAGAAAAAAACTGTGCACAAAACTGTGAAAAAAAAGAACTGAGAAAAAAAACTGAGAAAAAACTGAGCAGAAAAATTGAGCAGAAAAACTGAGAAAAATAACTATTAAAAAAAACTGAAGAAAAACGGAGGAATAAAACTGAGAAGAAAAACTGAGAAAAAAGACTGAAAAAACTGGAGAAAAACTTAGAAAAAAACTGTGAAAAAAACTGTGGAAAAAAAAGAACTGAGAAAAAAAAGAACTGAGATAAAAAACTGAAGAAAAAACTGAGCAGAAAAACTGAGCAGAAAAACTGAGAAAAAACTATTAAAAAAATACTGAAGAAAAACGGAGTAAAAAAACTGAGAAGAAAAATTGAGAAAAAACGACTGAAAAAACTGAAGAAAAAAACTGAAAAAAAAGAACTGAGAAAAAAAAATGAAGAAAAATTTAGAAAAAAACTGTGCACAAAACTGTGGAACAAAAGAACTGAGAAAAAAAACTGAGAAAAAACTGAGCAGAAAAACTGAGCAGAAAAACTGAGAAAAAAAACGATTTAAAAAAACTGAAGAAAAACGGAGGAAAAAAACTGAGAAGAAAAATTGAGAAAAAACGACTGAAAAAACTGAAGAAAAATTTAGAAAAAAACTGTGAAAAAAACTGTGAAAAAGAAGAACTGAGAAAAAAAACTGAAGAAAAAACTGAGCAGAAAAGCTGAGCAGAAAAACTGAGAAAAAAACTATTTAAAAAATACTGAAGAAAAACGGAGTAAAAAACTGAGAAGAAAAATTGAGAAAAAACGACTGAAAAAATTGAAGAAAAACTTAGAAAAAAACTGAAAAAAAAAGAACTGAGAAAAAAAACTGAAGAAAAATTTAGAAAAAAACTGTGCACAAAACTGTGGAAAAAAGAACTGAGAAAAAAAACTGAGAAAAAACTGAGCAGAAAAACTGAGCAGAAAAACTGAGAAAAAACTGACTTGAAAAACTGAGCAGAAAAACTGAGCAGAAAAACTGAGAAAAAAAATATTTAAAAAAACTGAAGAAAAACGGAGGAATAAAACTGAGAAGAAAAACTGAGAAAAAAGACTGAAAAAACTGAAGAAAAACTTGGAAAAAAAACTGTGAACAAAACAGTGATAAAAACAGAAGAACTGAGAAAAAAAACTGAGAAAAAACTGACTAGAAAAACTAAGCAGAAAAACTGAGGAGAAAAACTGAGAAAAAAAACTATTAAAAAAAAACTGAAGAAAAAGGAGGAAAAAAACTGAGAAGAAAAACTGAGAAAAAACGACTGAAAAAACTGAAGAAAAACTTAGAAAAAAACTGTGAAAAAAAAGAACTGAGAAAAAAAACTGAGGAAAAATTTAGAAAAAAACTGTGCACAAAACTGTGGAAAAAAAGAATTGAGAAAAAAAACTAAGAAAAAACTGAGCAGAAAAACTGAGCAGAAAAACTGAGAGAAAAAACTATTAAAAAAAACTGAAGAAAAACGGAGGAATAAAACTGAGAAGAAAAACTGAGCAAAAAGACTGAAAAAACTGAAGAAAAACTTAGAAAAAAACTGTGGAACAAAAGAACTGAGAAAAAAAACTGAGAAAAAACTGAGCAGAAAAACTGAGCAGAAAAACTGAGAAAAAACTGACTTGAAAAACTGAGCAGAAAAACTGAGCAGAAAAACTGAGAAAAAAAATATTTTAAAAAACTGAAGAAAAACGGAGGAATAAAACTGAGAAGAAAAACTAAGAAAAAAGACTGAAAAAACTGAAGAAAAACTTGGAAAAAAAACTGTGAACAAAACAGTGATAAAAACAGAAGAACTGAGAAAAAAAACTGAGAAAAAACTGACTAGAAAAACTAAGCAGAAAAACTGAGGAGAAAAACTGAGAAAAAAAACTATTAAAAAAAAACTGAAGAAAAAGGAGGAAAAAAACTGAGAAGAAAAACTGAGAAAAAACGACTGAAAAAACTGAAGAAAAACTTAGAAAAAAACTGTGAAAAAAAAGAACTGAGAAAAAAAACTGAGGAAAAATTTAGAAAAAAACTGTGCACAAAACTGTGGAAAAAAAGAATTGAGAAAAAAAACTGAGAAAAAACTGAGCAGAAAAACTGAGCAGAAAAACTGAGAAAAAACTGACTTGAAAAACTGAGCAGGAAAACTGAGCAGAAAAACTGAGAAAAAAAATATTTAAAAAAACTGAAGAAAAACGGAGGAATAAAACTGAGAAGAAAAACTGAGCAAAAAGACTGAAAAAACTGAAGAAAAACTTAGAAAAAAACTGTGGAACAAAAGAACTGAGAAAAAAAACTGAGAAAAAACTGAGCAGAAAAACTGAGAAAAAAAACTAATTAAAAAAACTGAAAAAAAACGGAGGAAAAAAACAGAAGAAAAATTGAGAAAAAACGACTGAAAAAACTGAAGAAAAATTTAGAAAAAAACTGCACAAAACTGTATAAAAAAAGAACTGAGAAAAAAACTGAGAAAAAACTGAGCAGAAAAACTGAGAAAAAAAACTATTAAAAGAAACTGAAGAAAAACGGATGAAAAAAACTGAGAAGAAAAACTGAGAAAAAAAGACGAAAAAACTGAAGAAAAACTTAGAAAAACACTGTGCACAAAACTGAAAAAAAAGAACTGAGAAAAAAAACTGAAGAAAAAACTGAGCAGAAAAACTGAGCAGAAAAACTGAGAAAAAAACTATTAAAAAAATACTGATGAAAAACGGAGTAAAAAAACTGAGAAGAAAAATTGAGAAAAAACGACTGAAAAAACTGCAGAAAAACTTGGAAAAAAAACTGTGAACAAAACAGTGAAAAAAACAGAAGAACTGAGAAAAAAAACTAAGAAAAAACTGACTAGAAAAACTGAGCAGAAAAACTGAGGAGAAAAACTGAGAAAAAAACTATTAAAAAAAAACTGAAGAAAAAGGAGGAAAAAAAATGAGACGAAAAACTGAGAAAAAAAGACGAAAAAACTGAAGAAAAACTTAGAAAAACACTGTGCACAAAACTGAAAAAAAAGAACTGAGAAAAAAAACTGAAGAAAAAACTGAGCAGAAAAACTGAGCAGAAAAACTGAGCAGAAAAACTGAGAAAAAACTATTAAAAAAATACTGAAGAAAAACGGAGTAAAAAAACTGAGAAGAAAAATTGAGAAAAAACGACTGAAAAAACTGAAGAAAAAAACTGAAAAAAAAGAACTGAGAAAAAAAAATGAAGAAAAATTTAGAAAAAAACTGTGCACAAAACTGTGAAAAAGAAGAACTGAGAAAAAAAACTGAAGAAAAAACTGAGCAGAAAAACTGAGCAGAAAAACTGAGAAAAAAAACTATTTAAAAAATACTGAAGAAAAACGGAGTAAAAAAACTGAGAAGAAAAATTGAGAAAAAACGACTGAAAAAATTGAAGAAAAACTTAGAAAAAAACTGAAAAAAAAGAACTGAGAAAAAAAACTGAAGAAAAACTTAGAAAAAAATGTGCACAAAACTGTGGAAAAAAAGAACTGAGAAAAAAAACTGAGAAAAAACTGAGCAGAAAAACTGAGAAAATAAACTATTAAAAAAAACTGAAAAAAAACGGATGAAAAAAACTGAGAAGAAAAACTGAGAAAAAAAGACTGAAAAAACTGAAGAAAAACTTAGAAAAAAACTGTGAAAAAAACTGAAAAAAAATAACTTAGAAAAAAAACTGAAGAAAAACTTAGAAAAAAACTGTGCACAAAACTGTGAAAAAAAAGAACTGAGAAAAAAAACTGAGAAAAAACTGAGCAGAAAAATTGAGCAGAAAAACTGAGAAAAATAACTATTAAAAAAAACTGAAGAAAAACGGAGGAATAAAACTGAGAAGAAAAACTGAGAAAAAAGACTGAAAAAACTGGAGAAAAACTTAGAAAAAAACTGTGAAAAAAACTGTGGAAAAAAAAGAACTGAGAAAAAAAAGAACTGAGATAAAAAACTGAAGAAAAAACTGAGCAGAAAAACTGAGCAGAAAAACTGAGAAAAAACTATTAAAAAAATACTGAAGAAAAACGGAGTAAAAAAACTGAGAAGAAAAATTGAGAAAAAACGACTGAAAAAACTGAAGAAAAAAACTGAAAAAAAAGAACTGAGAAAAAAAAATGAAGAAAAATTTAGAAAAAAACTGTGCACAAAACTGTGGAACAAAAGAACTGAGAAAAAAAACTGAGAAAAAACTGAGCAGAAAAACTGAGCAGAAAAACTGAGAAAAAAAACGATTTAAAAAAACTGAAGAAAAACGGAGGAAAAAAACTGAGAAGAAAAATTGAGAAAAAACGACTGAAAAAACTGAAGAAAAATTTAGAAAAAAACTGTGAAAAAAACTGTGAAAAAGAAGAACTGAGAAAAAAAACTGAAGAAAAAACTGAGCAGAAAAGCTGAGCAGAAAAACTGAGAAAAAAACTATTTAAAAAATACTGAAGAAAAACGGAGTAAAAAACTGAGAAGAAAAATTGAGAAAAAACGACTGAAAAAATTGAAGAAAAACTTAGAAAAAAACTGAAAAAAAAAGAACTGAGAAAAAAAACTGAAGAAAAACTTAGAAAAAAATGTGCACAAAACTGTGGAAAAAAAGAACTGAGAAAAAAAACTGAGAAAAAACTGAGCAGAAAAACTGAGAAAATAAACTATTAAAAAAAACTGAAGAAAAACGGATGAAAAAAACTGAGAAGAAAAACTGAGAAAAAAAGACTGAAAAAACTGAAGAAAAACTTAGAAAAAAACTGTGAAAAAAACTGAAAAAAAATAACTTAGAAAAAAAACTGAAGAAAAACTTAGAAAAAAACTGTGCACAAAACTGTGAAAAAAAAGAACTGAGAAAAAAAACTGAGAAAAAACTGAGCAGAAAAATTGAGCAGAAAAACTGAGAAAAAAAACTATTAAAAAAAACTGAAGAAAAACGGAGGAATAAAACTGAGAAGAAAAACTGAGAAAAAAGACTGAAAAAACTGGAGAAAAACTTAGAAAAAAACTGTGAAAAAAACTGTGGAAAAAAAAGAACTGAGAAAAAAAACTGAAGAAAAAACTGAGCAGAAAAGCTGAGCAGAAAAACTGAGAAAAAAACTATTAAAAAAATACTGAAGAAAAACGGAGTAAAAAAACTGAGAAGAAAAATTGAGAAAAAACGACTGAAAAAATTGAAGAAAAACTTAGAAAAAAACTGAAAAAAAAAGAACTGAGAAAAAAAACTGACGAAAAACTTAGAAAAAAATGTGCACAAAACTGTGGAAAAAAAGAACTGAGAAAAAAAACTGAGAAAAAACTGAGCAGAAAAACTGAGAAAAAAAACTATTAAAAAAAACTGAAGAAAAACGGATGAAAAAATTGAGAAGAAAAACTGAGAAAAAAAGACTGAATAAACTGAAGAAAAACTTAGAAAAAAAACTGTGAAAAAAACTGTGAAAAAAAAGAACTGAGAAAAAAAACTGAAGAAAAACTTGGAAAAAAAACTGTGAACAAAACAATGAAAAAAAAGAAGAACTGAGAAAAAAAACTGAGAAAAAACTGACTAGAAAAACTGAGCAGAAAAACTGAGGAGAAAAACTGAGAAAAAAAACTATTAAAAAAAAACTGAAGAAAAAGGAGGAAAAAAACTGAGAAGAAAAACTGAGCAAAAAAGACTGAAAAAACTGAAGAAAAACTTAGAAAAAAACTGTGAAAAAAAAGAACTGAGAAAAAAAACTGAGAAAAAACTGAGCAGAAAAACTGAGAAAAAAAACTATTAAAAAAAACTGAAGAAAAACGGATGAAAAAAACTGAAAAGAAAAACTGAGAAAAAAAGACTGAAAAAACTGAAGAAAAACTTAGAAAAAAATGTGCACAAAACTGTGGAAAAAAAGAACCGAGAAAAAAAACTGAGAAAAAGCTGAGCAGAAAAACTGAGAAAAAAAACTATTAAAAAAAACTGAAGAAAAACGAATGAAAAAAACTGAGAAGAAAAACTGAGAAAAAAAGACTGAAAAAACTGAAGAAAAACTTAGAAAAATAACTGTGAAAAAAACTGTGAAAAAAAAGAACTGAGAAAAAAAACTGAAGAAAAACTTGGAAAAAAAACTGTGAACAAAACAATGAAAAAAAAGAAGAACTGAGAAAAAAAACTGAGAAAAAACTGACTAGAAAAACTGAGCAGAAAAACTGAGGAGAAAAACTGAGAAAAAAAACTATTAAAAAAAAACTGAAGAAAAAGGAGGAAAAAAACTGAGAAGAAAAACTGAGCAAAAAAGACTGAAAAAACTGAAGAAAAACTTAGAAAAAAACTGTGAAAAAAAAGAACTGAGAAAAAAAACTGAGAAAAAACTGAGCAGAAAAACTGAGAAAAAAAACTATTAAAAAAAACTGAAGAAAAACGGATGAAAAAAACTGAAAAGAAAAACTGAGAAAAAAAGACTGAAAAAACTGAAGAAAAACTTAGAAAAAAATGTGCACAAAACTGTGGAAAAAAAGAACCGAGAAAAAAAACTGAGAAAAAACTGAGCAGAAAAACTGAGAAAAAAAACTATTAAAAAAAACTGAAGAAAAACGGATGAAAAAAACTGAGAAGAAAAACTGAGAAAAAAAGACTGAAAAAACTGAAGAAAAACTTAGAAAAATAACTGTGAAAAAAACTGTGAAAAAAAAGAACTGAGAAAAAAAGACTGAAAAAACTGAAGAAAAACTTAGAAAAATAACTGTGAAAAAAACTGTGAAAAAAAAGAACTGAGAAAAAAAACTGAAGAAAAACTTGGAAAAAAAACTGTGAACAAAACAATGAAAAAAAAGAAGAACTGAGAAAAAAAACTGAGAAAAAACTGACGAGAAAAACTGAGCAGAAAAACTGAGGAGAAAAACTGAGAAAAAAAACTATTAAAAAAAAACTGAAGAAAAAGGAGGAAAAAAACTGAGAAGAAAAACTGAGAAAAAAAGACTGAAAAAACTGAAGAAAAACTTAGAAATAAACTGTGAAAAAAAAGAACTGAGAAAAAAAACTGAAGAAAAATTTAGAAAAAAACTGTGCACAAAACTGTGGAAAAAAAGAACTGAGAAAAAAAACTGAGAAAAAATTGAGCAGAAAAACTGAGCAGAAAAACTGAGAAAAAAACTATTAAAAAAACTGAAGAAAAACGGATGACAAAAACTGAGAAGAAAAACTGAGAAAAAAAGACTGAAAAAACTGAAGAAAAACTTAGAAAAAAAACTGAAAAAAACTGAAAAAAAATAACTTAGAAAAAAAACTGAAGAAATACTTAGAAAAAAACTGTGCACAAAACTGTGAAAAAAAAGAACTGAGAAAAAAAACTGAGAAAAAACTGAGCAGAAAAATTGAGCAGAAAAACTGAGAAAAATAACTATTAAAAAAAACTGAAGAAAAACGGAGGAATAAAACTGAGAAGAAAAACTGAGAAAAAAGACTGAAAAAACTGAAGAAAAACTTAGAAAAAAAACTGTGAAAAAAACTGTGAAAAAAAAGAACTGAGAAAAAAAACTGAAGAAAAACTTGGAAAAAAAACTGTGAACAAAACAATGAAAAAAAAGAAGAACTGAGAAAAAAACTGAGAAAAAACTGACTAGAAAAACTGAGCAGAAAAACTGAGGAGAAAAACTGAGAAAAAAAACTATTAAAAAAAAACTGAAGAAAAAGGAGGAAAAAAACTGAGAAGAAAAACTGAGAAAAAAAGACTGAAAAAACTGAAGAAAAACTTAGAAAAAAACTGTGAAAAAAAAGAACTGAGAAAAAAAACTGAAGAAAAATTTAGAAAAAAACTGTGCACAAAACTGTGGAAAAAAAGAACTGAGAAAATAAACTGAGAAAAAATTGAGCAGAAAAACTGAGCAGAAAAACTGAGAAAAAAAACTATTAAAAAAAACTGAAGAAAAACGGATGAAAAAAACTGAGAAGAAAAACTGAGAAAAAAAGACTGAAAAAACTGAAGAAAAACTTAGAAAAAAAACTGTGAAAAAAACTGAAAAAAAATAACTTAGAAAAAAAACTGAAGAAAAACTTAGAAAAAAACTGTGCACAAAACTGTGAAAAAAAAGAACTGAGAAAAAAAACTGAGAAAAAACTGAGCAGAAAAATTGAGCAAAAAAACTGAGAAAAATAACTATTAAAAAAAACTGAAGAAAAACGGAGGAATAAAACTGAGAAGAAAAACTGAGAAAAAAGACTGAAAAAACTGAAGAAAAACTTAGAAAAAAAATGTGAAAAAAACTGAAAAAAAGAACTGAGAAAAAAAACTGAAAAAAAATTTAGAAAAAAACTGTGCACAAAACTGTGGAAAAAAAGAACTGAGAAAAAAAACTGAGAAAAAACAGCAGAAAAACTGAGTAGAAAAACTGAGAAAAAAAACTATTAAAAAAAACTGAAGAAAAACGGATGAAAAAAACTGAGAAGAAAAACTGAGAAAAAAAGACGGAAAAAACTGAAGAAAAAACTGAGCAGAAAAACTGAGCAGAAAAACTGAGAAAAAAACTATTAAAAAAATACTGAAGAAAAACGGAGTAAAAAAACTGAGAAGAAAAATTGAGAAAAAACGACTGAAAAAACTGAAGAAAAACTTAGAAGAAAACTGTGAAAAAAAAGAACTGAGAAAAAAACTGAAGAAAAACTTAGAAAAACACTGTGCACAAAACTGTGAAAAAAAAAAATTGAGAAAAAAAACTGAGAAAAAACTGTGCAGAAAAATTGAGCAGAAAAACTGAGAAAAAAAACTATTAAAAAAAACTGAAGAAAAACGGATGAAAAAAACTGAGAAGAAAAACTGAGAAAAAAAGACTGAAAAAACTGAAGAAAAACTTAGAAAAAAAACTGTGAAAAAAACTGAAAAAAAATAACTTAGAAAATAAACTGAAGAAAAACTTAGAAAAAAACTGTGCACAAAACTGTGAAAAAAAAGAACTGAGAAAAAAAACTGAGAAAAAACTGAGCAGAAAAATTGAGCAAAAAAACTGAGAAAAATAACTATTAAAAAAAACTGAAGAAAAACGGAGGAATAAAACTGAGAAGAAAAACTGAGAAAAAAGACTGAAAAAACTGAAGAAAAACTTAGAAAAAAAATGTGAAAAAAACTGAAAAAAAGAACTGAGAAAAAAAACTGAAAAAAAATTTAGAAAAAAACTGTGCACAAAACTGTGGAAAAAAAGAACTGAGAAAAAAAACTGAGAAAAAACAGCAGAAAAACTGAGTAGAAAAACTGAGAAAAAAAACTATTAAAAAAAACTGAAGAAAAACGGATGAAAAAAACTGAGAAGAAAAACTGAGAAAAAAAGACGGAAAAAACTGAAGAAAAAACTGAGCAGAAAAACTGAGCAGAAAAACTGAGAAAAAAACTATTAAAAAAATACTGAAGAAAAACGGAGTAAAAAAACTGAGAAGAAAAATTGAGAAAAAACGACTGAAAAAACTGAAGAAAAACTTAGAAGAAAACTGTGAAAAAAAAGAACTGAGAAAAAAACTGAAGAAAAACTTAGAAAAACACTGTGCACAAAACTGTGAAAAAAAAGAATTGAGAAAAAAAACTGAGAAAAAACTGTGCAGAAAAATTGAGCAGAAAAACTGAGAAAAAAAACTATTAAAAAAAACTGAAGAAAAACGGAGGAATAAAACTGAGAAGAAAAACTGAGAAAAAAGACTGAAAAAACTGAAGAAAAACTTAGAAAAAAACTGTGAAAAAAAAAGAACTGAGAAAAAAAACTGAAGAAAAACTTAGAAAAAAACTGTGCACAAAACTGTGGAACAAAAGAACTGAGAAAAAAAACTGAGAAAAAACTGAGCAGAAAAACTGAGCAGAAAAACTGAGAAAAAAAACTATTTAAAAAAACTGAAGAAAAACGGAGGAAAAAAACTGAGAAGAAAAATTGAGAAAAAACGACTGAAAAAACTGAAGAAAAACTTGGAAAAAAAACTGTGAACAAAACAGTGAAAAAAACAGAAGAACTGAGAAAAAAAACTGAGAAAAAACTGACTAGAAAAATTGAGCAGAAAAACTGAGGAGAAAAACTGAGAAAAAAAACTATTAAAAAAAAACTGAAGAAAAAGGAGGAAAAAAACTGAGACGAAAAACTGAGAAAAAACGACTGAAAAAACTGAAGAAAAACTTAGAAAAAACTGTGAAAAAAACTGTGAAAAAAAAGAACTGAGATAAAAAACTGAACAAAAAACTGAGCAGAAAAACTGAGCAGAAAAACTGAGAAAAAAACTATTAAAAAAATACTGAAGAAAAACGGAGTAAAAAAACTGAGAAGAAAAATTGAGAAAAAACGACTGAAAAAACTGAAGAAAAAAACTGAAAAAAAAGAACTGAGAAAAAAAACTGAAGAAAAATTTAGAAAAAAACTGCACAAAACTGTGGAACAAAAGAACTGAGAAAAAAAACTGACAAAAAACTGAGCAGAAAAGCTGAGAAAAAAAACTATTAAAAAAACCTGAAGAAAAACGGATGAAAAAAACTGAGAAGAAAAACTGAGAAAAAAAGACTGAAAAAACTGAAGAAAAACTGAGAAAAAAACTGAAAAAAAAGAACTGAGAAAAAAAACTGAAGAAAAATTTAGAAAAAAACTGTGCACAAAACTGTGGAACAAAAGAACTGAGAAAAAAAACTGAGAAAAAACTGAGCAGAAAAACTGAGCAGAAAAACTGAGAAAAAAACTATTTAAAAAAACTGAAGAAAAACGGAGGAAAAAAACTGAGAAGAAAAATTGAGAAAAAACGACTGAAAAAACTGAAGAAAAACTTAGAAAAAAACTGTGAAAACAACTGTGAAAAAAAAGAACTGAGAAAAAAAACTGAAGAAAAATTTAGAAAAAAACTGCACAAATCTGTGGAAAAAAAGAACTGAGAAAAAAAACTGAGAAAAAACTAACTAGAAAAACTGAGCAGAAAAACTGAGGAGAAAAACTGAGAAAAAAAACTATTAAAATAAAACTGAAGAAAAAGGAGGAAAAAAACTGAGAAGAAAAACTGAGAAAAAAGACTGAAAAAACTGAAGAAAAACTTAGAAAAAAACTGTGAAAAAAAGAACTGAGAAAAAAAACTGAAGAAAAATTTAGAAAAAAACTGTGCACAAAACTGTGGAAAAAAAGAACTGAGAAAAAAAACTGAGAAAAAACTGAGCAGAAAAACTGAGAAAAAAAACTATTAAAAAAAACTGAAGAAAAACGGATGAAAAAAACTGAGAAGAAAAACTGAGAAAAAACGACTGAAAAAAATGAAGAAAAACTTAGAAAAAAACTGTGAAAAAAAAGAACTGAGAAAAAAAACTGAAGAAAAATTTAGAAAAAAACTGTGCACAAAACTGTGGAAAAAAAGAATTGAGAAAAAAAACTGAGAAAAAACTGAGCAGAAAAATTGAGCAGAAAAACTGAGAAAAAAAACTATTAAAAAAAACTGAAGAAAAACGGAGGAATAAAACTGAGAAGAAAAACTGAGAAAAAAGACTGAAAAAACTGAAGAAAAACTTAGAAAAAAACTGTGCACAAAACTGTGGAACAAAAGAACTGAGAAAAAAAACTGAGAAAAAACTGAGCAGAAAAACTGAGCAGAAAAACTGAGAAAAAAAACTATTTAAAAAAACTGAAGAAAAACGGAGGAAAAAAACTGAGAAGAAAAATTGAGAAAAAACGACTGAAAAAACTGAAGAAAAACTTGGAAAAAAAACTGTGAACAAAACAGTGAAAAAAACAGAAGAACTGAGAAAAAAAACTAAGAAAAAACTGACTAGAAAAATTGAGCAGAAAAACTGAGGAGAAAAACTGAGAAAAAAAACTATTAAAAAAAAACTGAAGAAAAAGGAGGAAAAAAACTGAGACGAAAAACTGAGAAAAAACGACTGAAAAAACTGAAGAAAAACTTAGAAAAAACTGTGAAAAAAACTGTGAAAAAAAAGAACTGAGATAAAAAACTGAACAAAAAACTGAGCAGAAAAACTGAGCAGAAAAACTGAGAAAAAAACTATTAAAAAAATACTGAAGAAAAACGGAGTAAAAAAACTGAGAAGAAAAATTGAGAAAAAACGACTGAAAAAACTGAAGAAAAAAACTGAAAAAAAAGAAGAGAAAAAAAACTGAAGAAAAATTTAGAAAAAAACTGTGCACAAAACTGTGGAACAAAAGAACTGAGAAAAAAAACTGAGAAAAAACTGAGCAGAAAAACTGAGCAGAAAAATTGAGAAAAAAAACGATTAAAAAAAACTGAAGAAAAACGGAGGAAAAAAACTGAGAAGAAAAATTGAGAAAAAACGACTGAAAAAACTGAAGAAAAACTTAGAAAAAAACTGTGAAAAAAACTGTGAAAAAAAAGAACTGAGAAAAAAAACTGAAGAAACAACTGAGCAGAAAAGCTGAGCAGAAAAACTGAGAAAAAAACTATTAAAAAAATATTGAAGAAAAACGGAGTAAAAAAACTGAGAAAAAAATTGAGAAAAAACGACTGAAAAAACTGAAGAAAAACTTGGAAAAAAAACTGTGAAAAAAACTGTGAAAAAAATAGAAGAACTGAGAAAAAAAACTGAGAAAAAACTGACTAGAAAAACTGAGCAGAAAAACTGAGGAGAAAAACTGAGAAAAAAAACTATTAAAAAAAAACTGAAGAAAAAGGAGGAAAAAAACTGAGAAGAAAAACTGAGAAAAAACGACTGAAAAAACTGAAGAAAAACTTAGAAAAAACTGTGAAAAAAACTGTGAAAAAAAAGAACTGAGATAAAAAACTGAAGAAAAAACTGAGCAGAAAAACTGAGCAGAAAAACTGAGAAAAAAACTATTAAAAAAAACTGAAGAAAAACGGAGTAAAAAAACTGAGTAGAAAAATTGAGAAAAAACGACTGAAAAAACTGAAGAAAAACTGAGAAAAAAACTGAAAAAAAAGAACTGAGAAAAAAAACTGAAGAAAAATTTAGAAAAAAACTGTGCACAAAACTGTGGAACAAAAGAACTGAGAAAAAAAACTGAAAAAAACTGAGCAGAAAAACTGAGCAGAAAAACTGAGAAAAAAACTATTTAAAAAAACTGAAGAAAAACGGAGGAAAAAAACTGAGAATAAAAATTGAGAAAAAACGACTGAAAAAACTGAAGAAAAACTTAGAAAAAAACTGTGAAAACAACTGTGAAAAAAAAGAACTGAGAAAAAAAACTGAAGAAAAATTTAGAAAAAAACTGCACAAATCTGTGGAAAAAAAGAACTGAGAAAAAAAACTGAGAAAAAACTAACTAGAAAAACTGAGCAGAAAAACTGAGGAGAAAAACTGAGAAAAAAAACTATTAAAAAAAAACTGAAGAAAAAGGAGGAAAAAAATTGAGAAGAAAAACTGAGAAAAAAGACTGAAAAAACTGAAGAAAAACTTAGAAAAAAACTGTGAAAAAAAGAACTGAGAAAAAAAACTGAAGAAAAATTTAGAAAAAAACTGTGCACAAAACTGTGGAAAAAAAGAACTGAGAAAAAAAACTGAGAAAAAACTGAGCAGAAAAACTGAGCAGAAATACTGAGAAAAAAAGACGGAAAAAATTGAAGAAAAACTTAGAAAAAAACTGGAAAAAACTGAAAAAAAAGACCTGAGGAAAAAAACTGAAGAAAAAACAGAGCAGAAAAACTGAGAAAAAAACTATTAAAAAAATACTGAAGAAAAACGGAGTAAAAAAACTGAGAAGAAATATTGAGAATAAACGACTGAAAAAACTGAAGAAAAACTTAGAAGAAAACTGTGAAAAAAAAGAACTGAGAAAAAAACTGAAGAAAAACTTAGAAAAACACTGTGCACAAAACTGTGAAAAAAAAGAATTGAGAAAAAAAACTGAGAAAAAACTGAGCAGAAAAATTGAGCCCAAAAACTGAGAAAAAAAACTATGAAAAAAAACTGAAGAAAAACGGAGGAATAAAACTGAGAAGAAAAACTGAGAAAAAAGACTGAAAAAACTGAAGAAAAACTTGTAAAAAAACTGTGAAAAAAAAAGAACTGAGAAAAAAAACTGAAGAAAAACTTAGAAAAAAACTGTGCACAAAACTGTGGAGCAAAAGAACTGAGAAAAAAAACTGAGCAGAAAAACTGAGCAGAAAAACTGAGAAAAAAAACTATTTAAAAAAACTGAAGAAGAAAGGAGGAAAAAAACTGAGAAGAAAAATTGAGAAAAAACGACTGAAAAAACTGAAGAAAAACTTGGAAAAAAAACTGTGAACAAAACAGTGAAAAAAACAGAAGAACTGAGAAAAAAAACTGAGAAAAAACTGACTAGAAAAACTGAGCAGAAAAACTGAGGAGAAAAACTGAGAAAAAAAACTATTAAAAAAAAACTGAAGAAAAAGGAGGAAAAAAACTGAGAAGAAAAACTGAGAAAAAACGACTGAAAAAACTGAAAAAAAACTTAGAAAAAAACTGTGAAAAAAAAGAACTGAGAAAAAAAACTGAAGGAAAATTTAGAAAAAAACTGTGCACAAAACTGTGGAAAAAAAGAACTGAGAAAAAAAACTGAGAAAAAACTGAGCAGAAAAACTGAGCAGAAAAACTGAGAAAAAAAACTATTAAAAAAAACTGAAGAAAAACGGATGAAAAAAACTGAGAAGAAAAACTGAGAAAAAACGACTGAAAAAAATGAAGAAAAACTTAGAAAAAAACTGTGAAAAAAAAGAACTGAGAAAAAAAACTGAAGAAAAATTTAGAAAAAAACTGTGCACAAAACTGTGGAAAAAAAGAACTGAGAAAAAAACTGAGAAAAAATTGAGCAGAAAAACTGAGCAGTAAAACTGAGAAAAAAAACTATTAAAAAAACTGAAGAAAAACAGATGAAAAAAACTGAGAAGAAAAACTGAGAAAAAAAGATGGAAAAAACTGAAGAAAAACTTAGAAAAAAACTGTGAAAAAAACTGAAAAAAAAGAACTGAGAAAAAAAACTGAAGAAAAACGGAGGAATAAAACTGAGAAGAAAAACAGGAAAAAAACTGAAAAAACTGAAGAAAAACTTGGAAAAAATACTGTGAACAAAACAGTGAAAAAAACAGAAGAACTGAGAAAAAAAACTGAGAAAAAACTGACTAGAAAAACTGAGCAGAAAAACTGAGGAGAAAAACTGAGAAAAAAAACTATTAAAAAAAAACTGAAGAAAAAGGAGGAAAGAAACTGAGCAGAAAAACTGAGAAAAAAACTATTTAAAAAAACTGAAGAAAAACGGAGGAAAAAAACTGAGAAGAAAAATTGAGAAAAAACGACTGAAAAAACTGAAGAAAAACTTAGAAAAAAACTGTGAAAAAAACTGTGAAAAAAAAGAACTGAGAAAAAAAACTGAAATAAAAACTGAGCAGAAAAACTGAGCAGAAAAACTGAGAAAAAACCAATAAAAAAATACTGAAGAAAAACGGAGTAAAAAAACTGAGAAGAAAAACTGAGAAAAAAAGATGGAAAAAACTGAAGAAAAACTTAGAAAAAAACTGTGAAAAAAACTGAAAAAAAAGAACTGAGAAAAAAAACTGAAGAAAAAGGAGGAAAAAAACTGAGAAGAAAAACTGAGAAAAAAAGACTGAAAAAACTGAAGAAAAACTTAGAAAAAACTGTGAAAAAAAGAACTGAGAAAAAAAACTGAAGAAAAATTTAGAAAAAAACTGTGCACAAAACTGTGGAAAAAAAGAACTGAGAAAAAAAACTGAGAAAAAACTGAGCAGAAAAACTGAGCAGAAAAACTGAGAAAAAAAACTATTAAAAAAAACTGAAGAAAAACGGATGAAAAAAACTGAGAAGAAAAACTGAGAAAAAACGACTGAAAAAACTGAAGAAAAACTTAGAAAAAAACTGTGAAAAAAAAGAACTGAGAAAAAAAACTGAAGAAAAATTTAGAAAAAAACTGTGCACAAAACTGTGGAAAAAAAGAACTGAGAAAAAAAACTGAGAAAAAACTGAGCAGAAAAACTGAGCAGAAAAACTGAGAAAAAAAACTATAAAAAAAAACTGAAGAAAAACGGATGAAAAAAACTGAGAAGAAAAACTGAGAAAAAACGACTGAAAAAAATGAAGAAAAACTTAGAAAAAAACTGTGAAAAAAAAGAACTGAGAAAAAAAACTGAAGAAAAATTTAGAAAAAAACTGCACAAAACTGTGGAAAAAAAGAACTGAGAAAAAAAACTGAGAAAAAACTGAGCAGAAAAACTGAGCAGAAAAACTGAGAAAAAAAACTATTAAAAAAAACTGAAGAAAAACGGATGAAAAAAACTGATAAGAAAAACTGAGAAAAAAAGACGGAAAAAACTGAAGAAAAACTTAGAAAAAAACTGTGCACAAAACTGTGGAAAAAAAGAACTGAGAAAAAAAACTGAGAAAAAACTGAGCAGAAAAACTGAGAAAAAAAACTATTAAAAAAAACTGAAGAAAAACGGATGAAAAAAACTGAGCAGAAAAACTGAGAAAAAACGACTGAAAAAAATGAAGAAAAACTTAGAAAAAAACTGTGAAAAAAAAGAACTGAGAAAAAAAACTGAAGAAAAATTTAGAAAAAAACTGTGCACAAAACTGAGGAAAAAAAGAACTGAGAAAAAAAAACTGAGCAAAAACTGAGCAGAAAAACTGAGCAGAAAAACTGAGAAAAAAAACTATTAAAAAAACTGAAGAAAAACGGATGAAAAAAACTGAGAAGAAAAACTGAGAAAAAAAGATGGAAAAAACTGAAGAAAAACTTAGAAAAAAACTGTGAAAAAAACTGAAAAAAAAGAACTGAGAAAAAAAACTGAAGAAAAACAGAGGAATAAAACTGAGAAGAAAAACAGGAAAAAAACTGAAAAAACTGAAGAAAAACTTGGAAAAAATACTGTGAACAAAACAGTGAAAAAAACAGAAGAACTGAGAAAAAAACTGAGAAAAAACTGACTAGAAAAACTGAGCAGAAAAACTGAGGAGAAAAACTGAGAAAAACAACTATTAAAAAAAAACTGAAGAAAAAGGAGGAAAAAAACTGAGCAGAAAAACTGAGAAAAAAACTATTTAAAAAAACTGAAGAAAAACGGAGGAAAAAAACTGAGAAGAAAAATTGAGAAAAAACGACTGAAAAAACTGAAGAAAAACTTAGAAAAAAACTGTGAAAAAAACTGAAGAAAAACGGATGAAAAAAACTGAGAAGAAAAACTGAGAAAAAACACTGAAAAAAATGAAGAAAAACTTAGAAAAAAACTGTGAAAAAAAAGAACTGAGAAAAAAAACTGAAGAAAAATTTAGAAAAAAACTGTGCACAAAACTGAGGAAAAAAAGAACTGAGAAAAAAAAACTGAGCAAAAACTGAGCAGAAAAACTGAGCAGAAAAAACTGAGAAAAAAAACTATTAAAAAAAACTGAAGAAAAACGGATGAAAAAAACTGAGAAGAAAAACTGAGAAAAAAAGATTGAAAAAACTGAAGAAAAACTGAGAAAAAAACTGAAAAAAAAGAACTGAGAAAAAAAACTGAAGAAAAATTTAGAAAAAAACTGTGCACAAAACTGTGGAACAAAAGAACTGAGAAAAAAAACTGAGAAAAAACTGAGCAGAAAAACTGAGCAGAAAAACTGAGAAAAAAACTATTTAAAAAAATTGAAGAAAAACAGAGGAAAAAACTGAGAAGAAAAATTGAGAAAAAACGACTGAAAAAACTGAAGAAAAACTTAGAAAAAAACTGTGAAAACAACTGTGTAAAAAAAGAACTGAGAAAAAAAACTGAAGAAAAATTTAGAAAAAAACTGCACAAATCTGTGGAAAAAAAGAACTGAGAAAAAAAACTGAGAAAAAACTCACTAGAAAAACTGAGCAGAAAAACTGAGGAGAAAAACTGAGAAAAAAAACTATTAAAAAAAAACTGAAGAAAAAGGAGGAAAAAAACTGAGAAGAAAAACTGAGAAAAAAGACTGAAAAAACTGAAGAAAAACTTAGAAAAAAACTGTGAAAAAAAGAACTGAGAAAAAAAACTGAAGAAAAATTTAGAAAAAACTGTGCACAAAACTGTGGAAAAAAAGAACTGAGAAAAAAAACTGAGAAAAAACTGAGCAGAAAAACTGAGCAGAAAAACTGAGAAAAAAAACTATTAAAAAAAACTGAAGAAAAACAGATGAAAAAAATTGAGAAGAAAAACTGAGAAAAAACGACTGAAAAAACTGAAGAAAAACTTAGAAAAAAACTGTGAAAAAAAAGAACTGAGAAAAAAAACTGAAGAAAAATTTAGAAAAAAACTGTGCACAAAACTGTGGAAAAAAAGAACTGAGAAAAAAAACTGAGAAAAAACTGAGCAGAAAAACTGAGCAGAAAAACTGAGAAAAAAAACTATTAAAAAAAACTGAAGAAAAACGGATGAAAAAAACTGAGAAGAAAAACTGAGAAAAAACGACTGAAAAAAATGAAGAAAAACTTAGAAAAAAACTGTGAAAAAAAAGAACTGAGAAAAAAAACTGAAGAAAAATTTAGAAAAAAACTGCACAAAACTGAGGAAAAAAAGAACTGAGAAAAAAAATCTGAGCAAAAACTGAGCAGAAAAACTGAGCAGAAAAACTGAGAAAAAAAACTATTAAAAAAAACTGAAGAAAAACGGATGAAAAAAACTGAGAAGAAAAACTGAGAAAAAAAGATGGAAAAAACTGAAGAAAAACTTAGAAAAACACTGTGCACAAAACTGTGAAAAAAAAGAATTGAGAAAAAAAACTGAGAAAAAACTGAGCAGAAAAACTGAGCAGAAAAACTGAGAAAAAAAACTATTAAAAAAAACTGAAGAAAAACGGATGAAAAAAACTGAGAAGAAAAACTGAGAAAAAAAGATGGAAAAAACTGAAGAAAAACTTAGAAAAAAACTGTGAAAAAAACTGAAAAAAAAAGAACTGAGAAAAAAAACTGAAGAAAAACTTAGAAAAACACTGTGCACAAAACTGTGAAAAAAAAGAATTGAGAAAAAAAACTGAGAAAAAACTGAGCAGAAAAATTGAGCAGAAAAACTGAGAAAAAATCTGTTAAAAAAAACTGAAGAAAAACGGATGAAAAAAACTGAGCAGAAAAACTGAGAAAAAACGACTGAAAAAAATGAAGAAAAACTTAGAAAAAAACTGTGAAAAAAAAGAACTGAGAAAAAAAACTGAAGAAAAATTTAGAAAAAAACTGTGCACAAAACTGAGGAAAAAAAGAACTGAGAAAAAAAAACTGAGCAAAAACTGAGCAGAAAAACTGAGCAGAAAAACTGAGAAAAAAAACTATTAAAAAAACTGAAGAAAAACAGATGAAAAAAACTGAGAAGAAAAACTGAGCAAAAAAGATGGAAAAAACTGAAGAAAAACTTAGAAAAAAACTGTGAAAAAAACTGAAAAAAAAGAACTGAGAAAAAAAACTGAAGAAAAACGGAGGAATAAAACTGAGAAGAAAAACAGGAAAAAAACTGAAAAAACTGAAGAAAAACTTGGAAAAAATACTGTGAACAAAACAGTGAAAAAAACAGAAGAACTGAGAAAAAAAACTGAGAAAAAACTGACTAGAAAAACTGAGCAGAAAAACTGAGGAGAAAAACTGAGAAAAAAAACTATTAAAAAAAAACTGAAGAAAAAGGAGGAAAGAAACTGAGCAGAAAAACTGAGAAAAAAACTATTTAAAAAAACTGAAGAAAAACGGAGGAAAAAAACTGAGAAGAAAAATTGAGAAAAAACGACTGAAAAAACTGAAGAAAAACTTAGAAAAAAACTGTGAAAAAAACTGTGAAAAAAAAGAACTGAGAAAAAAAACTGAAATAAAAACTGAGCAGAAAAACTGAGCAGAAAAACTGAGAAAAAACCAATAAAAAAATACTGAAGAAAAACGGAGTAAAAAAACTGAGAAGAAAAACTGAGAAAAAAAGATGGAAAAAACTGAAGAAAAACTTAGAAAAAAACTGTGAAAAAAACTGAAAAAAAAGAACTGAGAAAAAAAACTGAAGAAAAAGGAGGAAAAAAACTGAGAAGAAAAACTGAGAAAAAAAGACTGAAAAAACTGAAGAAAAACTTAGAAAAAACTGTGAAAAAAAGAACTGAGAAAAAAAACTGAAGAAAAATTTAGAAAAAAACTGTGCACAAAACTGTGGAAAAAAAGAACTGAGAAAAAAAACTGAGAAAAAACTGAGCAGAAAAACTGAGCAGAAAAACTGAGAAAAAAAACTATTAAAAAAAACTGAAGAAAAACGGATGAAAAAAACTGAGAAGAAAAACTGAGAAAAAACGACTGAAAAAACTGAAGAAAAACTTAGAAAAAAACTGTGAAAAAAAAGAACTGAGAAAAAAAACTGAAGAAAAATTTAGAAAAAAACTGTGCACAAAACTGTGGAAAAAAAGAACTGAGAAAAAAAACTGAGAAAAAACTGAGCAGAAAAACTGAGCAGAAAAACTGAGAAAAAAAACTATAAAAAAAAACTGAAGAAAAACGGATGAAAAAAACTGAGAAGAAAAACTGAGAAAAAACGACTGAAAAAAATGAAGAAAAACTTAGAAAAAAACTGTGAAAAAAAAGAACTGAGAAAAAAAACTGAAGAAAAATTTAGAAAAAAACTGCACAAAACTGTGGAAAAAAAGAACTGAGAAAAAAAACTGAGAAAAAACTGAGCAGAAAAACTGAGCAGAAAAACTGAGAAAAAAAACTATTAAAAAAAACTGAAGAAAAACGGATGAAAAAAACTGATAAGAAAAACTGAGAAAAAAAGACGGAAAAAACTGAAGAAAAACTTAGAAAAAAACTGTGCACAAAACTGTGGAAAAAAAGAACTGAGAAAAAAAACTGAGAAAAAACTGAGCAGAAAAACTGAGAAAAAAAACTATTAAAAAAAACTGAAGAAAAACGGATGAAAAAAACTGAGCAGAAAAACTGAGAAAAAACGACTGAAAAAAATGAAGAAAAACTTAGAAAAAAACTGTGAAAAAAAAGAACTGAGAAAAAAAACTGAAGAAAAATTTAGAAAAAAACTGTGCACAAAACTGAGGAAAAAAAGAACTGAGAAAAAAAAACTGAGCAAAAACTGAGCAGAAAAACTGAGCAGAAAAACTGAGAAAAAAAACTATTAAAAAAACTGAAGAAAAACGGATGAAAAAAACTGAGAAGAAAAACTGAGAAAAAAAGATGGAAAAAACTGAAGAAAAACTTAGAAAAAAACTGTGAAAAAAACTGAAAAAAAAGAACTGAGAAAAAAAACTGAAGAAAAACAGAGGAATAAAACTGTGAAGAAAAACAGGAAAAAAACTGAAAAAACTGAAGAAAAACTTGGAAAAAATACTGTGAACAAAACAGTGAAAAAAACAGAAGAACTGAGAAAAAAACTGAGAAAAAACTGACTAGAAAAACTGAGCAGAAAAACTGAGGAGAAAAACTGAGAAAAACAACTATTAAAAAAAAACTGAAGAAAAAGGAGGAAAAAAACTGAGCAGAAAAACTGAGAAAAAAACTATTTAAAAAAACTGAAGAAAAACGGAGGAAAAAAACTGAGAAGAAAAATTGAGAAAAAACGACTGAAAAAACTGAAGAAAAACTTAGAAAAAAACTGTGAAAAAAACTGTGAAAAAAAAGAACTGAGAAAAAAAACTGAAATAAAAACTGAGCAGAAAAACTGAGCAGAAAAACTGAGAAAAAACCAATAAAAAAATACTGAAGAAAAACGGAGTAAAAAAACTGAGAAGAAAAACTGAGAAAAAAAGATGGAAAAAACTGAAGAAAAACTTAGAAAAAAAACTGTGAAAAAAACTGAAAAAAAAGAACTGAGAAAAAAAACTGAAGAAAAAGGAGGAAAAAAACTGAGAAGAAAAACTGAGAAAAAAGACTGAAAAAACTGAAGAAAAACTTAGAAAAAACTGTGAAAAAAAGAACTGAGAAAAAAAACTGAAGAAAAATTTAGAAAAAAAACTGTGCACAAAACTGTGGAAAAAAAGAACTGAGAAAAAAAACTGAGAAAAAACTGAGCAGAAAAACTGAGCAGAAAAACTGAGAAAAAAAACTATTAAAAAAAACTGAAGAAAAACGGATGAAAAAAACTGAGAAGAAAAACTGAGAAAAAACGACTGAAAAAACTGAAGAAAAACTTAGAAAAAAACTGTGAAAAAAAAGAACTGAGAAAAAAAACTGAAGAAAAATTTAGAAAAAAACTGTGCACAAAACTGTGGAAAAAAAGAACTGAGAAAAAAAACTGAGAAAAAACTGAGCAGAAAAACTGAGCAGAAAAACTGAGAAAAAAAACTATAAAAAAAAACTGAAGAAAAACGGATGAAAAAAACTGAGAAGAAAAACTGAGAAAAAACGACTGAAAAAAATGAAGAAAAACTTAGAAAAAAACTGTGAAAAAAAAGAACTGAGAAAAAAAACTGAAGAAAAATTTAGAAAAAAACTGTGCACAAAACTGTGGAAAAAAAGAACAGAGAAAAAAAACTGAGAAAAAACTGAGCAGAAAAACTGAGCAGAAAAACTGAGAAAAAAAACTATAAAAAAAAACTGAAGAAAAACGGATGAAAAAAACTGAGAAGAAAAACTGAGAAAAAACGACTGAAAAAAATGAAGAAAAACTTAGAAAAAAACTGTGAAAAAAAAGAACTGAGAAAAAAAACTGAAGAAAAATTTAGAAAAAAACTGTGCACAAAACTGAGGAAAAAAAGAACTGAGAAAAAAAAACTGAGCAAAAACTGAGCAGAAAAACTGAGCAGAAAAAACTGAGAAAAAAAACTATTAAAAAAAACTGAAGAAAAACGGATGAAAAAAACTGAGAAGAAAAACTGAGAAAAAAAGATTGAAAAAACTGAAGAAAAACTGAGAAAAAAACTGAAAAAAAAGAACTGAGAAAAAAAACTGAAGAAAAATTTAGAAAAAAACTGTGCACAAAACTGTGGAACAAAAGAACTGAGAAAAAAAACTGAGAAAAAACTGAGCAGAAAAACTGAGCAGAAAAACTGAGAAAAAAACTATTTAAAAAAATTGAAGAAAAACAGAGGAAAAAACTGAGAAGAAAAATTGAGAAAAAACGACTGAAAGAACTGAAGAAAAACTTAGAAAAAAACTGTGAAAACAACTGTGTAAAAAAAGAACTGAGAAAAAAAACTGAAGAAAAATTTAGAAAAAAACTGCACAAATCTGTGGAAAAAAAGAACTGAGAAAAAAAACTGAGAAAAAACTCACTAGAAAAACTGAGCAGAAAAACTGAGGAGAAAAACTGAGAAAAAAAACTATTAAAAAAAAACTGAAGAAAAAGGAGGAAAAAAACTGAGAAGAAAAACTGAGAAAAAAGACTGAAAAAACTGAAGAAAAACTTAGAAAAAAACTGTGAAAAAAAGAACTGAGAAAAAAAACTGAAGAAAAATTTAGAAAAAACTGTGCACAAAACTGTGGAAAAAAAGAACTGAGAAAAAAAACTGAGAAAAAACTGAGCAGAAAAACTGAGCAGAAAAACTGAGAAAAAAAACTATTAAAAAAAACTGAAGAAAAACGGATGAAAAAAATTTAGAAGAAAAACTGAGAAAAAACGACTGAAAAAACTGAAGAAAAACTTAGAAAAAAACTGTGAAAAAAAAGAACTGAGAAAAAAAACTGAAGAAAAATTTAGAAAAAAACTGTGCACAAAACTGTGGAAAAAAAGAACTGAGAAAAAAAACTGAGAAAAAACTGAGCAGAAAAACTGAGCAGAAAAACTGAGAAAAAAAACTATTAAAAAAAACTGAAGAAAAACGGATGAAAAAAACTGAGAAGAAAAACTGAGAAAAAACGACTGAAAAAAATGAAGAAAAACTTAGAAAAAAACTGTGAAAAAAAAGAACTGAGAAAAAAAACTGAAGAAAAATTTAGAAAAAAACTGCACAAAACTGAGGAAAAAAAGAACTGAGAAAAAAAATCTGAGCAAAAACTGAGCAGAAAAACTGAGCAGAAAAACTGAGAAAAAAAACTATTAAAAAAAACTGAAGAAAAACGGATGAAAAAAACTGAGAAGAAAAACTGAGAAAAAAAGATGGAAAAAACTGAAGAAAAACTTAGAAAAACACTGTGCACAAAACTGTGAAAAAAAAGAATTGAGAAAAAAAACTGAGAAAAAACTGAGCAGAAAAACTGAGCAGAAAAACTGAGAAAAAAAACTATTAAAAAAAACTGAAGAAAAACGGATGAAAAAAACTGAGAAGAAAAACTGAGAAAAAAAGATGGAAAAAACTGAAGAAAAACTTAGAAAAAAACTGTGAAAAAAACTGAAAAAAAAAGAACTGAGAAAAAAAACTGAAGAAAAACTTAGAAAAACACTGTGCACAAAACTGTGAAAAAAAAGAATTGAGAAAAAAAACTGAGAAAAAACTGAGCAGAAAAATTGAGCAGAAAAACTGAGAAAAAAAACTATTAAAAAAAACTGAAGAAAAACGGATGAAAAAAACTGAGAAGAAAAACTGAGAAAAAAAGATGGAAAAAACTGAAGAAAAACTTAGAAAAAAACTGTGAAAAAAACTGAAAAAAAAGAACTGAGAAAAAAAACTGAAGAAAAACTTAGAAAAACACTGTGCACAAAACTGTGAAAAAAAAGAATTGAGAAAAAAAACTGAGAAAAAACTGAGCAGAAAAACTGAGCAGAAAAACTGAGAAAAAAAACTATTAAAAAAAACTGAAGAAAAACGGATGAAAAAAACTGAGAAGAAAAACTGAGAAAAAAAGATGGAAAAAACTGAAGAAAAACTTAGAAAAAAACTGTGAAAAAAACTGAAAAAAAAAGAACTGAGAAAAAAAACTGAAGAAAAAGGAGGAAAAAAACTGAGAAGAAAAACTGAGAAAAAAGACTGAAAAAACTGAAGAAAAACTTAGAAAAAACTGTGAAAAAAAGAACTGAGAAAAAAAACTGAAGAAAAATTTAGAAAAAAACTGTGCACAAAACTGTGGAAAAAAAGAACTGAGAAAAAAAACTGAGAAAAAACTGAGCAGAAAAACTGAGCAGAAAAACTGAGAAAAAAAACTATTAAAAAAAACTGAAGAAAAACGGATGAAAAAAACTGAGAAGAAAAACTGAGAAAAAACGACTGAAAAAACTGAAGAAAAACTTAGAAAAAAACTGTGAAAAAAAAGAACTGAGAAAAAAAACTGAAGAAAAATTTAGAAAAAAACTGTGCACAAAACTGTGGAAAAAAAGAACTGAGAAAAAAAACTGAGAAAAAACTGAGCAGAAAAACTGAGCAGAAAAACTGAGAAAAAAAACTATTAAAAAAAACTGAAGAAAAACGGATGAAAAAAACTGAGAAGAAAAACTGAGAAAAAACGACTGAAAAAAATGAAGAAAAACTTAGAAAAAAACTGTGAAAAAAAAGAACTGAGAAAAAAAACTGAAGAAAAATTTAGAAAAAAACTGTGCACAAAACTGAGGAAAAAAAGAACTGAGAAAAAAAAACTGAGCAAAAACTGAGCAGAAAAACTGAGCAGAAAAAACTGAGAAAAAAAACTATTAAAAAAAACTGAAGAAAAACGGATGAAAAAAACTGAGAAGAAAAACTGAGAAAAAAAGATTGAAAAAACTGAAGAAAAACTGAGAAAAAAACTGAAAAAAAAGAACTGAGAAAAAAAACTGAAGAAAAATTTAGAAAAAAACTGTGCACAAAACTGTGGAACAAAAGAACTGAGAAAAAAAACTGAGAAAAAACTGAGCAGAAAAACTGAGCAGAAAAACTGAGAAAAAAACTATTTAAAAAAATTGAAGAAAAACAGAGGAAAAAACTGAGAAGAAAAATTGAGAACAAACGACTGAAAAAACTGAAGAAAAACTTAGAAAAAAACTGTGAAAACAACTGTGTAAAAAAAGAACTGAGAAAAAAAACTAAAGAAAAATTTAGAAAAAAACTGCACAAATCTGTGGAAAAAAAGAACTGAGAAAAAAAACTGAGAAAAAACTCACTAGAAAAACTGAGCAGAAAAACTGAGGAGAAAAACTGAGAAAAAAAACTATTAAAAAAAAACTGAAGAAAAAGGAGGAAAAAAACTGAGAAGAAAAACTGAGAAAAAAGACTGAAAAAACTGAAGAAAAACTTAGAAAAAAACTGTGAAAAAAAGAACTGAGAAAAAAAACTGAAGAAAAATTTAGAAAAAACTGTGCACAAAACTGTGGAAAAAAAGAACTGAGAAAAAAAACTGAGAAAAAACTGAGCAGAAAAACTGAGCAGAAAAACTGAGAAAAAAAACTATTAAAAAAAACTGAAGAAAAACGGATGAAAAAAATTGAGAAGAAAAACTGAGAAAAAACGACTGAAAAAACTGAAGAAAAACTTAGAAAAAAACTGTGAAAAAAAAGAACTGAGAAAAAAAACTGAAGAAAAATTTAGAAAAAAACTGTGCACAAAACTGTGGAAAAAAAGAACTGAGAAAAAAAACTGAGAAAAAACTGAGCAGAAAAACTGAGCAGAAAAACTGAGAAAAAAACTATTTAAAAAAACTGAAGAAAAACGGAGGAAAAAAACTGAGAAGAAAAATTGAGAAAAAACGACTGAAAAAACTGAAGAAAAACTTAGAAAAAAACTGTGAAAAAAACTGTGAAAAAAAAGAACTGAGAAAAAAAACTGAAATAAAAACTGAGCAGAAAAACTGAGCAGAAAAACTGAGAAAAAACCAATAAAAAAATACTGAAGAAAAACGGAGTAAAAAAACTGAGAAGAAAAACTGAGAAAAAAAGATGGAAAAAACTGAAGAAAAACTTAGAAAAAAAACTGTGAAAAAAACTGAAAAAAAAGAACTGAGAAAAAAAACTGAAGAAAAAGGAGGAAAAAAACTGAGAAGAAAAACTGAGAAAAAAGACTGAAAAAACTGAAGAAAAACTTAGAAAAAACTGTGAAAAAAAGAACTGAGAAAAAAAAATTAAGAAAAATTTAGAAAAAAAACTGTGCACAAAACTGTGGAAAAAAAGAACTGAGAAAAAAAACTGAGAAAAAACTGAGCAGAAAAACTGAGCAGAAAAACTGAGAAAAAAAACTATTAAAAAAAACTGAAGAAAAACGGATGAAAAAAACTGAGAAGAAAAACTGAGAAAA
Organism: Pristiophorus japonicus; assembly: GCF_044704955.1. Classification (NCBI taxonomy): domain Eukaryota; kingdom Metazoa; phylum Chordata; class Chondrichthyes; family Pristiophoridae; genus Pristiophorus; species Pristiophorus japonicus. The sequence continues at coordinate 1,545,632 of NW_027251071.1, forward strand.
AACGACTGAAAAAACTGAAGAAAAACTTAGAAAAAAACTGTGAAAAAAAAGAACTGAGAAAAAAAACTGAAGAAAAATTTAGAAAAAAACTGTGCACAAAACTGTGGAAAAAAAGAACTGAGAAAAAAAACTGAGAAAAAACTGAGCAGAAAAACTGAGCAGAAAAACTGAGAAAAAAAACTATAAAAAAAAACTGAAGAAAAACGGATGAAAAAAACTGAGAAGAAAAACTGAGAAAAAACGACTGAAAAAAATGAAGAAAAACTTAGAAAAAAACTGTGAAAAAAAAGAACTGAGAAAAAAAACTGAAGAAAAATTTAGAAAAAAACTGTGCACAAAACTGTGGAAAAAAAGAACAGAGAAAAAAAACTGAGAAAAAACTGAGCAGAAAAACTGAGCAGAAAAACTGAGAAAAAAAACTATAAAAAAAAACTGAAGAAAAACGGATGAAAAAAACTGAGAAGAAAAACTGAGAAAAAACGACTGAAAAAAATGAAGAAAAACTTAGAAAAAAACTGTGAAAAAAAAGAACTGAGAAAAAAAACTGAAGAAAAATTTAGAAAAAAACTGTGCACAAAACTGAGGAAAAAAAGAACTGAGAAAAAAAAACTGAGCAAAAACTGAGCAGAAAAACTGAGCAGAAAAAACTGAGAAAAAAAACTATTAAAAAAAACTGAAGAAAAACGGATGAAAAAAACTGAGAAGAAAAACTGAGAAAAAACGACTGAAAAAAATGAAGAAAAACTTAGAAAAAAACTGTGAAAAAAAAGAACTGAGAAAAAAAACTGAAGAAAAATTTAGAAAAAAACTGCACAAAACTGAGGAAAAAAAGAACTGAGAAAAAAAATCTGAGCAAAAACTGAGCAGAAAAACTGAGCAGAAAAACTGAGAAAAAAAACTATTAAAAAAAACTGAAGAAAAACGGATGAAAAAAACTGAGAAGAAAAACTGAGAAAAAAAGATGGAAAAAACTGAAGAAAAACTTAGAAAAACACTGTGCACAAAACTGTGAAAAAAAAGAATTGAGAAAAAAAACTGAGAAAAAACTGAGCAGAAAAACTGAGCAGAAAAACTGAGAAAAAAAACTATTAAAAAAAACTGAAGAAAAACGGATGAAAAAAACTGAGAAGAAAAACTGAGAAAAAAAGATGGAAAAAACTGAAGAAAAACTTAGAAAAAAACTGTGAAAAAAACTGAAAAAAAAAGAACTGAGAAAAAAAACTGAAGAAAAACTTAGAAAAACACTGTGCACAAAACTGTGAAAAAAAAGAATTGAGAAAAAAAACTGAGAAAAAACTGAGCAGAAAAATTGAGCAGAAAAACTGAGAAAAAAAACTATTAAAAAAAACTGAAGAAAAACGGATGAAAAAAACTGAGAAGAAAAACTGAGAAAAAAAGATGGAAAAAACTGAAGAAAAACTTAGAAAAAAACTGTGAAAAAAACTGAAAAAAAAGAACTGAGAAAAAAAACTGAAGAAAAACTTAGAAAAACACTGTGCACAAAACTGTGAAAAAAAAGAATTGAGAAAAAAAACTGAGAAAAAACTGAGCAGAAAAACTGAGCAGAAAAACTGAGAAAAAAAACTATTAAAAAAAACTGAAGAAAAACGGATGAAAAAAACTGAGAAGAAAAACTGAGAAAAAAAGATGGAAAAAACTGAAGAAAAACTTAGAAAAAAACTGTGAAAAAAACTGAAAAAAAAAGAACTGAGAAAAAAAACTGAAGAAAAACTTAGAAAAACACTGTGCACAAAACTGTGAAAAAAAAGAATTGAGAAAAAAAACTGAGAAAAAACTGAGCAGAAAAATTGAGCAGAAAAACTGAGAAAAAAAACTATTAAAAAAAACTGAAGAAAAACGGATGAAAAAAACTGAGAAGAAAAACTGAGAAAAAAAGATGGAAAAAACTGAAGAAAAACTTAGAAAAAAACTGTGAAAAAAACTGAAAAAAAAGAACTGAGAAAAAAAACTGAAGAAAAACTTAGAAAAACACTGTGCACAAAACTGTGAAAAAAAAGAATTGAGAAAAAAAACTGAGAAAAAACTGAGCAGAAAAATTGAGCAGAAAAACTGAGAAAAAAAACTATTAAAAAAAACTGAAGAAAAACGGAGGAATAAAACTGAGAAGAAAAACAGGAAAAAGACTGAAAAAACTGAAGAAAAACTTGGAAAAAATACTGTGAACAAAACAGTGAAAAAAATAGAAGAACTGAGAAAAAAACTGAGAAAAAACTGACTAGAAAAACTGAGCAGAAAAACTGAGGAGAAAAACTGAGAAAAAAAATTATTAAAAAAAAACTGAAGAAAAAGGAGGAAAAAAACTGAGCAGAAAAACTGAGAAAAAAACTATTTAAAAAAACTGAAGAAAAACGGAGGAAAAAAACTGAGAAGAAATATTGAGAAAAAACGACTGAAAAAACTGAAGAAAAACTGAGAAAAAAACTGTGAAAAAAACTGTGAAAAAAAAGAACTGAGAAAAAAAACTGAAATAAAAACTGAGCAGAAAAACTGAGCAGAAAAACTGAGAAAAAACCAATAAAAAAATACTGAAGAAAAACGGAGTAAAAAAACTGAGAAAAAAACTGAGAAAAAAGGATGGAAAAAACTGAAGAAAAACTTAGAAAAAAACTGTGAAAAAAACTGAAAAAAAAGAACTGAGAAAAAAAACTGAGAAAAAAACTGAGAAAAAAGGATGGAAAAAACTGAAGAAATACTTAGAAAAAAACTGTGAAAAAAACTGAAAAAAAAGAACTGAGAAAAAAAACTGAGAAAAAAACTGAGAAAAAAGGATGGAAAAAACTGAAGAAAAACTTAGAAAAAAACTGTGAAAAAAACTGAAAAAAAAGAACTGAGAAAAAAAACTGAAGAAAAACTGAGAAAAACAGTGTGCACAAAACTGTGAAAAAAAAGAATTGAGAAAAAAAACTGAGAAAAAACTGAGCAGAAAAATTGAGCAGAAAAACTGAGAAGAAATCTGTTAAAAAAATACTGAAGAAAAACGGAGTAAAAAAACTGAGAAGAAAAATTGAGAAAAAACGACTGAAAAAACTGAAGAAAAACTTAGAAAAAAACTGTGAAAAAAACTGTGAAAAAAAAGAATTGAGAAAAAAAACTGAGAAAAAATTGAGCAGAAAAATTGAGCAGAAAAACTGAGAAAAAAAACTATTAAAATAAACTGAAGAAAAACGGAGGAATAAAACGGAGAAGAAAAACAGAAAAAAGACTGAAAAAACTGAAGAAAAACTTGGAAAAAAAACTGTGAACAAAACAGTGAAAAAAACAAAAGAACTGAGAAAAAAAACTGAGAACAAACTGACTAGAAAAACTGAGCAGAAAAACTGAGGAGAAAAACTGAGAAAAAAAACTATTAAAAAAAAACTGAAGAAAAAGGAGGAAAAAAACTGAGAAGAAAAACTGAGAAAAAAAGACTGAAAAAACTGAAGAAAAACTTAGAAAAAAACTGTGAAAAAAACTGTGAAAAAAAAGAACTGAGAAAAAAAACTGAAGAAAAAACTGAGCAGAAAAGCTGAGCAGAAAAACTGAGAAAAAAACTATTAAAAAAATACTGAAGAAAAACGGAGTAAAAAAACTGAGAAGAAAAATTGAGAAAAAACGACTGAAAAATTGAAGAAAATCTTAGAAAAAAACTGAAAAAAAAAGAACTGAGAAAAAAAACTGAAGAAAAACTTAGAAAAAAATGTGCACAAAACTGTGGAAAAAAAGAACTGAGAAAAAAAACTGTGAAAAAACTGAGCAGAAAAACTGAGAAAAAAACTATTAAAAAAATACTGAAGAAAAACGGAGTAAAAAAACTGAGAAGAAAAATTGAGAAAAAACGACTTAAAAAACTGAAGAAAAACTTAGAAGAAAACTGTGAAAAAAAAGAACTGAGAAAAAAACTGAAGAAAAACTTAGAAAAACACTGTGCACAAAACTGTGAAAAAAAAGAATTGAGAAAAAAAACTGAGAAAAAACTGAGCAGAAAAATTGAGCAGAAAAACTGAGAAAAAAAACTATTAAAAAAAACTGAAGAAAAACGGAGGAATAAAACTGAGAAGAAAAACTGAGAAAAAAGACTGAAAAAACTGAAGAAAAACTTAGAAAAATACTGTGAAAAAAAAAGAACTGAGAAAAAAAACTGAAGAAAAACTTAGAAAAAAACTGTGCACAAAACTGTGGAACAAAAGAACTGAGAAACAAACTGAGAAAAAACTGAGCAGAAAAACTGAGCAGAAAAACTGAGAAAAAAAACTAATTAAAAAAACTGAAGAAAAACGGAGGAAAAAAACTGAGAAGAAAAATTGAGAAAAAACGACTGAAAAAACTGAAGAAAAACTTAGAAAAAAACTGTGAAAAAAACTGTGAAAAAAAAGAACTGAGAAAAAAAACTGAGAAAAAATTGAGCAGAAAAACTGAGCAGAAAAACTGAGAAAAAAAACTATTAAAAAAACTGAAGAAAAACGGAGTAAAAAAACTGAGAAGAAAAACTGAGAAAAAAAGACTGAAAAAACTGAAGAAAAACTTAGAAAAAAAACTGTGAAAAATACTGTGAAAAAAAGAACTGAGAAAAAAAACTGAAGGAAAACTTAGAAAAACACTGTGCACAAAACTGTGAAAAAAAAGAATTGAGAAAAAAAACTGAGCAAAAACTGAGCAGAAAAATTGAGCAGAAAAACTGAGAAAAAAAACTATTAAAAAAAACTGAAGAAAAACGGATGAAAAAAACTGAGAAGAAAAACTGAGAAAAAAAGATGGAAAAAACTGAAGAAAAACTTAGAAAATAACTGTGAAAAAAACTGAAAAAAAAGAACTGAGAAAAAAAACTGAAGAAAAACTTAGAAAAACACTGTGCACAAAACTGTGAAAAAAAAGAATTGAGAAAAAAAACTGAGAAAAAACTGAGCAGAAAAATTGAGCAGAAAAACTGAGAAAAAATCTGTTAAAAAAATACTGAAGAAAAACGGAGTAAAAAAACTGAGAAGAAAAATTGAGAAAAAACGACTGAAAAAACTGAAGAAAAACTTAGAAAAAAACTGTGAAAAAAACTGTGAAAAAAAAGAATTGAGAAAAAAAACTGAGAAAAAACTGAGCAGAAAAATTGAGCAGAAAAACTGAGAAAAAAAACTATTAAAATAAACTGAAGAAAAACGGAGGAATAAAACGGAGAAGAAAAACAGAAAAAAGACTGAAAAAACTGAAGAAAAACTTGGAAAAAAAACTGTGAACAAAACAGTGAAAAAAACAAAAGAACTGAGAAAAAAAACTGAGAAAAAACTGACTAGAAAAACTGAGCAGAATAACTGAGGAGAAAAACTGAGAAAAAAAACTATTTAAAAAAAACTGAAGAAAAAGGAGGAAAAAAACTGAGAAGAAAAACTGAGAAAAAAAGACTGAAAAAACTGAAGAAAAACTTAGAAAAAAACTGTGAAAAAAACTGTGAAAAAAAAGAACTGAGAAAAAAAACTGAAGAAAAAACTGAGCAGAAAAGCTGAGCAGAAAAACTGAGAAAAAAACTATTAAAAAAATACTGAAGAAAAACGGAGTAAAAAAACTGAGAAGAAAAATTGAGAAAAAACGACTGAAAAATTGAAGAAAAACTTAGAAAAAAACTGAAAAAAAAAGAACTGAGAAAAAAAACTGAAGAAAAACTTAGAAAAAAATGTGCACAAAACTGTGGAAAAAAAGAACTGAGAAAAAAGACTGAGAAAAAACTGAGCTGAAAAACTGAGAAAAAAACTATTAAAAAAATACTGAAGAAAAACGGAGTAAAAAAACTGAGAAGAAAAATTGAGAAAAAACGACTTAAAAAACTGAAGAAAAACTTAGAAGAAAACTGTGAAAAAAAAGAACTGAGAAAAAAACTGAAGAAAAACTTAGAAAAACACTGTGCACAAAACTGTGAAAAAAAAGAATTGAGAAAAAAAACTGAGAAAAAACTGAGCAGAAAAATTGAGCAGAAAAACTGAGAAAAAAAACTATTAAAAAAAACTGAAGAAAAACGGAGGAATAAAACTGAGAAGAAAAACTGAGAAAAAAGACTGAAAAAACTGAAGAAAAACTTAGAAAAAAACTGTGAAAAAAAAAGAACTGAGAAAAAAAACTGAAGAAAAACTTAGAAAAAAACTGTGCACAAAACTGTGGAACAAAAGAACTGAGAAAAAAACTGAGAAAAAACTGAGCAGAAAAACTGAGCAGAAAAACTGAGAAAAAAAACTAATTAAAAAAACTGAAGAAAAACGGAGGAAAAAAACTGAGAAGAAAAATTGAGAAAAAACGACTGAAAAAACTGAAGAAAAACTTAGAAAAAAACTGTGAAAAAAACTGTGAAAAAAAAGAACTGAGAAAAAAAACTGAGAAAAAATTGAGCAGAAAAACTGAGCAGAAAAACTGAGAAAAAAAACTATTAAAAAAAAACTGAAGAAAAAGGAGGAAAAAAACTGAGAAGAAAAACTGAGAAAAAAAGACTGAAAAAACTGAAGAAAAACTTAGAAAAAAACTGTGAAAAAAACTGTGAAAAAAAAGAACTGAGAAAAAAAACTGAAGAAAAAACTGAGCAGAAAAGCTGAGCAGAAAAACTGAGAAAAAAACTATTAAAAAAATACTGAAGAAAAACGGAGTAAAAAAACTGAGAAGAAAAATTGAGAAAAAACGACTGAAAAATTGAAGAAAATCTTAGAAAAAAACTGAAAAAAAAAGAACTGAGAAAAAAAACTGAAGAAAAACTTAGAAAAAAATGTGCACAAAACTGTGGAAAAAAAGAACTGAGAAAAAAAACTGTGAAAAAACTGAGCAGAAAAACTGAGAAAAAAACTATTAAAAAAATACTGAAGAAAAACGGAGTAAAAAAACTGAGAAGAAAAATTGAGAAAAAACGACTTAAAAAACTGAAGAAAAACTTAGAAGAAAACTGTGAAAAAAAAGAACTGAGAAAAAAACTGAAGAAAAACTTAGAAAAACACTGTGCACAAAACTGTGAAAAAAAAGAATTGAGAAAAAAAACTGAGAAAAAACTGAGCAGAAAAATTGAGCAGAAAAACTGAGAAAAAAAACTATTAAAAAAAACTGAAGAAAAACGGAGGAATAAAACTGAGAAGAAAAACTGAGAAAAAAGACTGAAAAAACTGAAGAAAAACTTAGAAAAATACTGTGAAAAAAAAAGAACTGAGAAAAAAAACTGAAGAAAAACTTAGAAAAAAACTGTGCACAAAACTGTGGAACAAAAGAACTGAGAAACAAACTGAGAAAAAACTGAGCAGAAAAACTGAGCAGAAAAACTGAGAAAAAAAACTAATTAAAAAAACTGAAGAAAAACGGAGGAAAAAAACTGAGAAGAAAAATTGAGAAAAAACGACTGAAAAAACTGAAGAAAAACTTAGAAAAAAACTGTGAAAAAAACTGTGAAAAAAAAGAACTGAGAAAAAAAACTGAGAAAAAATTGAGCAGAAAAACTGAGCAGAAAAACTGAGAAAAAAAACTATTAAAAAAACTGAAGAAAAACGGAGTAAAAAAACTGAGAAGAAAAACTGAGAAAAAAAGACTGAAAAAACTGAAGAAAAACTTAGAAAAAAAACTGTGAAAAATACTGTGAAAAAAAGAACTGAGAAAAAAAACTGAAGGAAAACTTAGAAAAACACTGTGCACAAAACTGTGAAAAAAAAGAATTGAGAAAAAAAACTGAGCAAAAACTGAGCAGAAAAATTGAGCAGAAAAACTGAGAAAAAAAACTATTAAAAAAAACTGAAGAAAAACGGATGAAAAAAACTGAGAAGAAAAACTGAGAAAAAAAGATGGAAAAAACTGAAGAAAAACTTAGAAAATAACTGTGAAAAAAACTGAAAAAAAAGAACTGAGAAAAAAAACTGAAGAAAAACTTAGAAAAACACTGTGCACAAAACTGTGAAAAAAAAGAATTGAGAAAAAAAACTGAGAAAAAACTGAGCAGAAAAATTGAGCAGAAAAACTGAGAAAAAATCTGTTAAAAAAATACTGAAGAAAAACGGAGTAAAAAAACTGAGAAGAAAAATTGAGAAAAAACGACTGAAAAAACTGAAGAAAAACTTAGAAAAAAACTGTGAAAAAAACTGTGAAAAAAAAGAATTGAGAAAAAAAACTGAGAAAAAACTGAGCAGAAAAATTGAGCAGAAAAACTGAGAAAAAAAACTATTAAAATAAACTGAAGAAAAACGGAGGAATAAAACGGAGAAGAAAAACAGAAAAAAGACTGAAAAAACTGAAGAAAAACTTGGAAAAAAAACTGTGAACAAAACAGTGAAAAAAACAAAAGAACTGAGAAAAAAAACTGAGAAAAAACTGACTAGAAAAACTGAGCAGAATAACTGAGGAGAAAAACTGAGAAAAAAAACTATTTAAAAAAAACTGAAGAAAAAGGAGGAAAAAAACTGAGAAGAAAAACTGAGAAAAAAAGACTGAAAAAACTGAAGAAAAACTTAGAAAAAAACTGTGAAAAAAACTGTGAAAAAAAAGAACTGAGAAAAAAAACTGAAGAAAAAACTGAGCAGAAAAGCTGAGCAGAAAAACTGAGAAAAAAACTATTAAAAAAATACTGAAGAAAAACGGAGTAAAAAAACTGAGAAGAAAAATTGAGAAAAAACGACTGAAAAATTGAAGAAAAACTTAGAAAAAAACTGAAAAAAAAAGAACTGAGAAAAAAAACTGAAGAAAAACTTAGAAAAAAATGTGCACAAAACTGTGGAAAAAAAGAACTGAGAAAAAAGACTGAGAAAAAACTGAGCTGAAAAACTGAGAAAAAAACTATTAAAAAAATACTGAAGAAAAACGGAGTAAAAAAACTGAGAAGAAAAATTGAGAAAAAACGACTTAAAAAACTGAAGAAAAACTTAGAAGAAAACTGTGAAAAAAAAGAACTGAGAAAAAAACTGAAGAAAAACTTAGAAAAACACTGTGCACAAAACTGTGAAAAAAAAGAATTGAGAAAAAAAACTGAGAAAAAACTGAGCAGAAAAATTGAGCAGAAAAACTGAGAAAAAAAACTATTAAAAAAAACTGAAGAAAAACGGAGGAATAAAACTGAGAAGAAAAACTGAGAAAAAAGACTGAAAAAACTGAAGAAAAACTTAGAAAAAAACTGTGAAAAAAAAAGAACTGAGAAAAAAAACTGAAGAAAAACTTAGAAAAAAACTGTGCACAAAACTGTGGAACAAAAGAACTGAGAAAAAAACTGAGAAAAAACTGAGCAGAAAAACTGAGCAGAAAAACTGAGAAAAAAAACTAATTAAAAAAACTGAAGAAAAACGGAGGAAAAAAACTGAGAAGAAAAATTGAGAAAAAACGACTGAAAAAACTGAAGAAAAACTTAGAAAAAAACTGTGAAAAAAACTGTGAAAAAAAAGAACTGAGAAAAAAAACTGAGAAAAAATTGAGCAGAAAAACTGAGCAGAAAAACTGAGAAAAAAAACTATTAAAAAAACTGAAGAAAAACGGAGTAAAAAAACTGAGAAGAAAAACTGAGAAAAAAAGACTGAAAAAACTGAAGAAAAACTTAGAAAAAAAACTGTGAAAAATACTGTGAAAAAAAGAACTGAGAAAAAAAACTGAAGAAAAACTTAGAAAAACACTGTGCACAAAACTGTGAAAAAAAAGAATTGAGAAAAAAAACTGAGCAAAAACTGAGCAGAAAAATTGAGCAGAAAAACTGAGAAAAAAAACTATTAAAAAAAACTGAAGAAAAACGGATGAAAAAAACTGAGAAGAAAAACTGAGAAAAAAAGATGGAAAAAACTGAAGAAAAACTTAGAAAAAACTGTGAAAAAAACTGAAAAAAAAGAACTGAGAAAAATAACTGAAGAAAAACTTAGAAAAACACTGTGCACAAAACTGTGAAAAAAAAGAATTGAGAAAAAAAACTGAGAAAAAACTGAGCAGAAAAATTGAGCAGAAAAACTGAGAAAAAAAATTATTAAAAAAAACTGAAGAAAAACGGAGGAATAAAACTGAGAAGAAAAAAAGGAAAAAGACTGAAAAAACTGAAGAAAAACTTGGAAAAAATACTGTGAACAAAACAGTGAAAAAAATAGAAGAACTGAGAAAAAAAACTGAGAAAAAACTGACTAGAAAAACTGAGCAGAAAAACTGAGGAGAAAAACTGAGAAAAAAAATTATTAAAAAAAAACTGAAGAAAAAGGAGGAAAAAAACTGAGCAGAAAAACTGAGAAAAAAACTATTTAAAGAAACTGAAGAAAAACGGAGGAAAAAAACTGAGAAGAAATATTGAGAAAAAACGACTGAAAAAACTGAAGAAAAACTTAGAAAAAAACTGTGAAAAAAACTGTGAAAAAAAAGAACTGAGAAAAAAAACTGAAATAAAAACTGAGCAGAAAAACTGAGCAGAAAAACTGAGAAAAAACCAATAAAAAAATACTGAAGAAAAACGGAGTAAAAAAACTGAGAAAAAAACTGAGAAAAAAGGATGGAAAAAACTGAAGAAAAACTTAGAAAAAAACTGTGAAAAAAACTGAAAAAAAAGAACTGAGAAAAAAAACTGAAGAAAAACTTAGAAAAACACTGTGCACAAAACTGTGAAAAAAAAGAATTGAGAAAAAAAACTGAGAAAAAACTGAGCAGAAAAATTGAGCAGAAAAACTGAGAAAAAATCTGTTAAAAAAATACTGAAGAAAAACGGAGTAAAAAAACTGAGAAGAAAAATTGAGAAAAAACGACTGAAAAAACTGAAGAAAAACTTAGAAAAAAACTGTGAAAAAAACTGTGAAAAAAAAGAATTGAGAAAAAAAACTGAGAAAAAACTGAGCAGAAAAATTGAGCAGAAAAACTGAGAAAAAAAACTATTAAAAAAAACTGAAGAAAAACGGAGGAATAAAACGGAGAAGAAAAACAGAAAAAAGACTGAAAAAACTGAAGAAAAACTTGGGAAAAAAACTGTGAACAAAACAGTGAAAAAAACAAAAGAACTGAGAAAAAAAACTGAGAAAAAACTGACTAGAAAAACTGAGCAGAAAAACTGAGGAGAAAAACTGAGAAAAAAAACTATTAAAAAAAAACTGAAGAAAAAGGAGGAAAAAAACTGAGAAGAAAAACTGAGAAAAAAAGACTGAAAAAACTGAAGAAAAACTTAGAAAAAAACTGTGAAAAAAACTGTGAAAAAAAAGAACTGAGAAAAAAAACTGAAGAAAAAACTGAGCAGAAAAGCTGAGCAGAAAAACTGAGAAAAAAACTATTAAAAAAATACTGAAGAAAAACGGAGTAAAAAAACTGAGAAGAAAAATTGAGAAAAAACGACTGAAAAATTGAAGAAAAACTTAGAAAAAAACTGAAAAAAAAAGAACTGAGAAAAAAAACTGAAGAAAAACTTAGAAAAAAATGTGCACAAAACTGTGGAAAAAAAGAACTGAGAAAAAAAACTGAGAAAAAACTGAGCAGAAAAACTGAGAAAAAAACTATTAAAAAAATACTGAAGAAAAACGGAGTAAAAAAACTGAGAAGAAAAATTGAGAAAAAACGACTTAAAAAACTGAAGAAAAACTTAGAAGAAAAGTGTGAAAAAAAAGAACTGAGAAAAAAACTGAAGAAAAACTTAGAAAAACACTGTGCACAAAACTGTGAAAAAAAAGAATTGAGAAAAAAAACTGAGAAAAAACTGAGCAGAAAAATTGAGCAGAAAAACTGAGAAAAAAAACTATTAAAAAAAACTGAAGAAAAACGGAGGAATAAAACTGAGAAGAAAAACTGAGAAAAAAGACTGAAAAAACTGAAGAAAAACTTAGAAAAAAACTGTGAAAAAAAAAGAACTGAGAAAAAAAACTGAAGAAAAACTTAGAAAAAAACTGTGCACAAAACTGTGGAACAAAAGAACTGAGAAAAAAACTGAGAAAAAACTGAGCAGAAAAACTGAGCAGAAAAACTGAGAAAAAAAACTAATTAAAAAAACTGAAGAAAAACGGAGGAAAAAAACTGAGAAGAAAAATTGAGAAAAAACGACTGAAAAAACTGAAGAAAAACTTAGAAAAAAACTGTGAAAAAAACTGTGAAAAAAAAGAACTGAGAAAAAAAACTGAGAAAAAATTGAGCAGAAAAACTGAGCAGAAAAACTGAGAAAAAAAACTATTAAAAAAACTGAAGAAAAACGGAGTAAAAAAACTGAGAAGAAAAACTGAGAAAAAAAGACTGAAAAAACTGAAGAAAAACTTAGAAAAAAAACTGTGAAAAATACTGTGAAAAAAAGAACTGAGAAAAAAAACTGAAGAAAAACTTAGAAAAACACTGTGCACAAAACTGTGAAAAAAAAGAACTGAGATAAAAAACTGAAGAAAAAACTGAGCAGAAAAACTGAGCAGAAAAACTGAGAAAAAAACTGTTAAAAAAATACTGAAGAAAAACGGAATAAAAAAACTGAGAAGAAAAATTGAGAAAAAACGACTGAAAAAACTGAAGAAAAACTGAGAAAAAAACTGAAAAAAAGGAACTGAGAAAAAAAACTGAAGAAAAATTTAGAAAAAAACAGTGCACAAAACTGTGGAACAAAAGAACTGAGAAAAAAAACTGAGAAAAAACTGAGCAGAAAAATTGAGCAGAAAAACTGAGAAAAAAAACTATTAAAAAAAACTGAAGAAAAACGGAGGAATAAAACTGAGAAGAAAAACTGAGAAAAAAGACTGAAAAAAGTGAAGAAAAACTTAGAAAAAAACTGTGAAATAAAAAAGAACTGAGAAAAAAAACTGAAGAAAAACTTAGAAAAAAACTGTGCACAAAACTGTGGAACAAAAGAACTGAGAAAAAAAACTGAGAAAAAACTGAGCAGAAAAACTGAGCAGAAAAACTGAGAAAGAAACTATTTAAAAAAACTGAAGAAAAACGGAGGAAAAAAACTGAGAAGAAAAATTGAGAAAAAACGACTGAAAAAACTGAAGAAAAATTAGAAAAAAACTGTGAAAAAAACTGTGAAAAAAAGAACTGAGAAAAAAAACTGAAGAAAAAATTGAGCAGAAAAGCTGAGCAGAAAAACTGAGAAAAAAACTATTAAAAAAATACTGAAGAAAAACGGAGTAAAAAAACTGAGAAGAAAAATTGACAAAAAACGACTGAAAAAATTGAAGAAAAACTTAGAAAAACACTGTGCACAAAACTGTGAAAAAAAAGAACTGAGATAAAAAACTGAAGAAAAAACTGAGCAGAAAAACTGAGCAGAAAAACTGAGAAAAAAAACTAATTAAAAAAACTGAAGAAAAACGGAAGAAAAAAACTAAGAAAAACTGAGAAAAAAAAGACTGAAAAAACTGAAGAAAAACTTAGAAAAAAAACTGTGAAAAAAACTGTGAAAAAAAGAACTGAGAAAAAAAACTGAAGAAAAACTTAGAAAAACACTGTGCACAAAACTGTGAAAAAAAAGAACTGAGATAAAAAACTGAAGAAAAACTGAGCAGAAAAACTGAGCAGAAAAACTGAGAAAAAAACTATTAAAAAAATACTGAAGAAAAACGGAGTAAAAAAACTGAGAAGAAAAATTGAGAAAAAACGACTGAAAAAACTGAAGAAAAACTGAGAAAAAAACTGAAAAAAAAGAACTGAGAAAAAAAACTGAAGAAAAATTTGGAAAAAAACTGTGCACAAAACTGTGGAACAAAAGAACTGAGAAAAAAAACTGAGAAAAAACTGAGCAGAAAAACTGAGCAGAAAAACTGAGAAAAAAACTATTTAAAAAAACTGAAGAAAAACGGAGGAAAAAAACTGAGAAGAAAAATTGAGAAAAAACGACTGAAAAAACTGAAGAAAAACTTAGAAAAAAACTGTGAAAAAAACTGTGAAAAAAAGAACTGAGAAAAAAAACTGAAGAAAAAATTGAGCAGAAAAGCTGAGCAGAAAAACTGAGAAAAAAACTATTAAAAAAATACTGAAGAAAAACGGAGTAAAAAAACTGAGAAGAAAAATTGACAAAAAACGACTGAAAAAATTGAAGAAAAACTTAGAAAAAAACTGAAAAAAAAAGATCTGAGAAAAAAAACTGAAGAAAAACTTAGAAAAAATTTTGCACAAAACTGTGGAAAAAAAGAACTGAGAAAAAAAACTGACAAAAAACTGAGCAGAAAAACTGAGAAAAAAAACTATTAAAAAAACCTGAAGAAAAACGGATGAAAAAAACTGAGAAGAAAAACTGAGAAAAAAAGACTGAAAAAACTGAAGAAAAACTTAGAAAAAAACTGTGAAAAAAACTGTGAAAAAAAAGAATTGAGGAAAAAAACTGAGAAAAAAATGAGCAGAAAAATTGAGCAGAAAAACTGAGAAAAAAAACTATTAAAAAAAACTGAAGAAAAACGGAGGAATAAAACGGAGAAGAAAAACAGAAAAAAGACTGAAAAAACTGAAGAAAAACTTGGAAAAAAAACTGTGAACAAAACAGTGAAAAAAACAAAAGAACTGAGAAAAAAAACTGAGAAAAAACTGACTAGAAAAACTGAGCAGAAAAACTGAGGAGAAAAACTGAGCAAAAAAACTATTAAAAAAAAACTGAAGAAAAAGGAGGAAAAAAACTGAGAAGAAAAACAGGAAAAAGACTGAAAAAACTGAAGAAAAACTTGGAAAAAATACTGTGAACAAAACAGTGAAAAAAATAGAAGAACTGAGAAAAAAAACTGAGAAAAAACTGACTAGAAAAACTGAGCAGAAAAACTGAGGAGAAAAACTGAGAAAAAAAATTATTAAAAAAAAACTGAAGAAAAAGGAGGAAAAAAACTGAGCAGAAAAACTGAGAAAAAAACTATTTAAAAAAACTGAAGAAAAACGGAGGAAAAAAACTGAGAAGAAATATTGAGAAAAAACGACTGAAAAAACTGAAGAAAAACTTAGAAAAAACTGTGAAAAAAACTGTGAAAAAAAAGAACTGAGAAAAAAAACTGAAATAAAAACTGAGCAGAAAAACTGAGCAGAAAAACTGAGAAAAAACCAATAAAAAAATACTGAAGAAAAACGGAGTAAAAAAACTGAGAAAAAAACTGAGAAAAAAGGATGGAAAAAACTGAAGAAAAACTTAGAAAAAAACTGTGAAAAAAACTGAAAAAAAAGAACTGAGAAAAAAAACTGAAGAAAAACTTAGAAAAACACTGTGCACAAAACTGTGAAAAAAAAGAATTGAGAAAAAAAACTGAGAAAAAACTGAGCAGAAAAATTGAGCAGAAAAACTGAGAAAAAATCTGTTAAAAAAATACTGAAGAAAAACGGAGTAAAAAAAATGAGAAGAAAAATTGAGAAAAAACGACTGAAAAAACTGAAGAAAAACTTAGAAAAAAACTGTGAAAAAAACTGTGAAAAAAAAGAATTGAGAAAAAAAACTGAGAAAAAACTGAGCAGAAAAATTGAGCAGAAAAACTGAGAAAAAAAACTATTAAAAAAAACTGAAGAAAAACGGAGGAATAAAACGGAGAAGAAAAACGGAAAAAAGACTGAAAAAACTGAAGAAAAACTTGGAAAAAAAACTGTGAACAAAACAGTGAAAAAAACAAAAGAACTGAGAAAAAAAACTGAGAAAAAACTGACTAGAAAAACTGAGCAGAAAAACTGAGGAGAAAAACTGAGAAAAAAAACTATTAAAAAAAACTGAAGAAAAAGGAGGAAAAAAACTGTGAAGAAAAACTGAGAAAAAAAGACTGAAAAAACTGAAGATAAACTTAGAAAAAAACTGTGAAAAAAACTGTGAAAAAAAAGAACTGAGAAAAAAAACTGAAGAAAAAACTGAGCAGAAAAGCTGAGCAGAAAAACTGAGAAAAAAACTATTAAAAAAATACTGAAGAAAAACGGAGTAAAAAAACTGAGAAGAAAAATTGAGAAAAAACGACTGAAAAATTGAAGAAAAACTTAGAAAAAAACTGAAAAAAAAAGAACTGAGAAAAAAAACTGAAGAAAAACTTAGAAAAAAATGTGCACAAAACTGTGGAAAAAAAGAACTGAGAAAAAAAACTGAGAAAAAACTGAGCAGAAAAACTGAGAAAAAAACTATTAAAAAAATACTGAAGAAAAACGGAGTAAAAAAACTGAGAAGACAAATTGAGAAAAAACGACTTAAAAAACTGAAGAAAAACTTAGAAGAAAACTGTGAAAAAAAAGAACTGAGAAAAAAACTGAAGAAAAACTTAGAAAAACACTGTGCACAAAACTGTGAAAAAAAAGAATTGAGAAAAAAAACTGAGAAAAAACTGAGCAGAAAAATTGAGCAGAAAAACTGAGAAAAAAAACTATTAAAAAAAACTGAAGAAAAACGGAGGAATAAAACTGAGAAGAAAAACTGAGAAAAAAGACTGAAAAAACTGAAGAAAAACTTAGAAAAAAACTGTGAAAAAAAAAAGAACTGAGAAAAAAAACTGAAGAAAAACTTAGAAAAAAACTGTGCACAAAACTGTGGAACAAAAGAACTGAGAAAAAAACTGAGAAAAAACTGAGCAGAAAAACTGAGCAGAAAAACTGAGAAAAAAAACTAATTAAAAAAACTGAAGAAAAACGGAGGAAAAAAACTGAGAAGAAAAATTGAGAAAAAACGACTGAAAAAACTGAAGAAAAACTTAGAAAAAAACTGAAAAAAAAAGATCTGAGAAAAAAAACTGAAGAAAAACTTAGAAAAAATTTTGCACAAAACTGTGGAAAAAAAGAACTGAGAAAAAAAACTGACAAAAAACTGAGCAGAAAAACTGAGAAAAAAAACTATTAAAAAAACCTGAAGAAAAACGGATGAAAAAAACTGAGAAGAAAAACTGAGAAAAAAAGACTGAAAAAACTGAAGAAAAACTTAGAAAAAAACTGTGAAAAAAACTGTGAAAAAAAAGAATTGAGGAAAAAAACTGAGAAAAAAATGAGCAGAAAAATTGAGCAGAAAAACTGAGAAAAAAAACTATTAAAAAAAACTGAAGAAAAACGGAGGAATAAAACGGAGAAGAAAAACAGAAAAAAGACTGAAAAAACTGAAGAAAAACTTGGAAAAAAAACTGTGAACAAAACAGTGAAAAAAACAAAAGAACTGAGAAAAAAAACTGAGAAAAAACTGACTAGAAAAACTGAGCAGAAAAACTGAGGAGAAAAACTGAGCAAAAAAACTATTAAAAAAAAACTGAAGAAAAAGGAGGAAAAAAACTGAGAAGAAAAACAGGAAAAAGACTGAAAAAACTGAAGAAAAACTTGGAAAAAATACTGTGAACAAAACAGTGAAAAAAATAGAAGAACTGAGAAAAAAAACTGAGAAAAAACTGACTAGAAAAACTGAGCAGAAAAACTGAGGAGAAAAACTGAGAAAAAAAATTATTAAAAAAAAACTGAAGAAAAAGGAGGAAAAAAACTGAGCAGAAAAACTGAGAAAAAAACTATTTAAAAAAACTGAAGAAAAACGGAGGAAAAAAACTGAGAAGAAATATTGAGAAAAAACGACTGAAAAAACTGAAGAAAAACTTAGAAAAAACTGTGAAAAAAACTGTGAAAAAAAAGGACTGAGAAAAAAAACTGAAATAAAAACTGAGCAGAAAAACTGAGCAGAAAAACTGAGAAAAAACCAATAAAAAAATACTGAAGAAAAACGGAGTAAAAAAACTGAGAAAAAAACTGAGAAAAAAGGATGGAAAAAACTGAAGAAAAACTTAGAAAAAAACTGTGAAAAAAACTGAAAAAAAAGAACTGAGAAAAAAAACTGAAGAAAAACTTAGAAAAACACTGTGCACAAAACTGTGAAAAAAAAGAATTGAGAAAAAAAACTGAGAAAAAACTGAGCAGAAAAATTGAGCAGAAAAACTGAGAAAAAATCTGTTAAAAAAATACTGAAGAAAAACGGAGTAAAAAAACTGAGAAGAAAAATTGAGAAAAAACGACTGAAAAAACTGAAGAAAAACTTAGAAAAAAACTGTGAAAAAAACTGTGAAAAAAAAGAATTGAGAAAAAAAACTGAGAAAAAACTGAGCAGAAAAATTGAGCAGAAAAACTGAGAAAAAAAACTATTAAAAAAAACTGAAGAAAAACGGAGGAATAAAACGGAGAAGAAAAACGGAAAAAAGACTGAAAAAACTGAAGAAAAACTTGGAAAAAAAATTGTGAACAAAACAGTGAAAAAAACAAAAGAACTGAGAAAAAAAACTGAGAAAAAACTGACTAGAAAAACTGAGCAGAAAAACTGAGGAGAAAAACTGAGAAAAAAAACTATTAAAAAAAACTGAAGAAAAAGGAGGAAAAAAACTGAGAAGAAAAACTGAGAAAAAAAGACTGAAAAAACTGAAGATAAACTTAGAAAAAAACTGTGAAAAAAACTGTGAAAAAAAAGAACTGAGAAAAAAAACTGAAGAAAAAACTGAGCAGAAAAGCTGAGCAGAAAAACTGAGAAAAAAACTATTAAAAAAATACTGAAGAAAAACGGAGTAAAAAAACTGAGAAGAAAAATTGAGAAAAAACGACTGAAAAATTGAAGAAAAACTTAGAAAAAAACTGAAAAAAAAAGAACTGAGAAAAAAAACTGAAGAAAAACTTAGAAAAAAATGTGCACAAAACTGTGGAAAAAAAGAACTGAGAAAAAAAACTGAGAAAAAACTGAGCAGAAAAACTGAGAAAAAAACTATTAAAAAAATACTGAAGAAAAACGGAGTAAAAAAACTGAGAAGAAAAATTGAGAAAAAACGACTTAAAAAACTGAAGAAAAACTTAGAAGAAAACTGTGAAAAAAAAGAACTGAGAAAAAAACTGAAGAAAAACTTAGAAAAACACTGTGCACAAAACTGTGAAAAAAAAGAATTGAGAAAAAAAACTGAGAAAAAACTGAGCAGAAAAATTGAGCAGAAAAACTGAGAAAAAAAACTATTAAAAAAAACTGAAGAAAAACGGAGGAATAAAACTGAGAAGAAAAACTGAGAAAAAAGACTGAAAAAACTGAAGAAAAACTTAGAAAAAAACTGTGAAAAAAAAAAGAACTGAGAAAAAAAACTGAAGAAAAACTTAGAAAAAAACTGTGCACAAAACTGTGGAACAAAAGAACTGAGAAAAAAACTGAGAAAAAACTGAGCAGAAAAACTGAGCAGAAAAACTGAGAAAAAAAACTAATTAAAAAAACTGAAGAAAAACGGAGGAAAAAAACTGAGAAGAAAAATTGAGAAAAAACGACTGAAAAAACTGAAGAAAAACTTAGAAAAAAACTGTGAAAAAAACTGTGAAAAAAAAGAACTGAGAAAAAAAACTGAGAAAAAATTGAGCAGAAAAACTGAGCAGAAAAACTGAGAAAAAAAACTATTAAAAAAACTGAAGAAAAACGGAGTAAAAAAACTGAGAAGAAAAACTGAGAAAAAAAGACTGAAAAAACTGAAGAAAAACTTAGAAAAAAACTGAAAAAAAGGAACTGAGAAAAAAAACTGAAGAAAAATTTAGAAAAAAACAGTGCACAAAACTGTGAAAAAAAAGAACTGAGATAAAAAACTGAAGAAAAAACTGAGCAGAAAAACTGAGCAGAAAAACTGAGAAAAAAACTGTTAAAAAAATACTGAAGAAAAACGGAATAAAAAAATTGAGAAGAAAAATTGAGAAAAAACGACTGAAAAAACTGAAGAAAAACTGAGAAAAAAACTGAAAAAAAGGAACTGAGAAAAAAAACTGAAGAAAAATTTAGAAAAAAACAGTGCACAAAACTGTGGAACAAAAGAACTGAGAAAAAAAACTGAGAAAAAACTGAGCAGAAAAACTGAGCAGAAAAACTGAGAAAAAAACTATTTAAAAAAACTGAAGAAAAACGGAGGAAAAAAACTGAGAAGAAAAATTGAGAAAAAACGACTGAAAAAACTGAAGAAAAACTTAGAAAAAAACTGTGAAAAAAACTGTGAAAAAAAAGAACTGAGAAAAAAAACTGAAGAAAAAACTGAGCAGAAAAGCTGAGCAGAAAAACTGAGAAAAAAACTATTAAAAAAATACTGAAGAAATACGGAGTAAAAAAACTGAGAAAAATTGAGAAAAAACGACTGAAAAATTGAAGAAAAACTGAGAAAAAAACTGAAAAAAAAAGAACTGAGAAAAAAAACTGAAGAAAAACTTAGAAAAAAATGTGCACAAAACTGTGGAAAAAAAGAACTGAGAAAAAAAACTGAGAAAAAACTGAGCAGAAAAATTGAGCAGAAAAACTGAGAAAAAAAACTATTAAAAAAAACTGAAGAAAAACGGAGGAATAAAACTGAGAAGAAAAACTGAGAAAAAAGACTGAAAAAAGTGAAGAAAAACTTAGAAAAAAACTGTGAAATAAAAAAGAACTGAGAAAAAAAACTGAAGAAAAACTTAGAAAAAAACTGTGCACAAAACTGTGGAACAAAAGAACTGAGAAAAAAAACTGAGAAAAAACTGAGCAGAAAAACTGAGCAGAAAAACTGAGAAAAAAAACTAATTAAAAAAACTGAAGAAAAACGGAAGAAAAAAACTAAGAAAAACTGAGAAAAAAAAGACTGAAAAAACTGAAGAAAAACTTAGAAAAAAAACTGTGAAAAAAACTGTGAAAAAAAGAACTGAGAAAAAAAACTGAAGAAAAACTTAGAAAAACACTGTGCACAAAACTGTGAAAAAAAAGAACTGAGATAAAAAACTGAAGAAAAAACTGAGCAGAAAAACTGAGCAGAAAAACTGAGAAAAAAACTATTAAAAAAATACTGAAGAAAAACGGAGTAAAAAAACTGAGAAAAAAATTGAGAAAAAACGACTGAAAAAACTGAAGAAAAACTGAGAAAAAAACTGAAAAAAAGAACTGAGAAAAAAAACTGAAGAAAAATTTAGAAAAAAACTGTGCACAAAACTGTGGAACAAAAGAACTGAGAAAAAAAACTGAGAAAAAACTGAGCAGAAAAACTGAGCAGAAAAACTGAGAAAAAAACTATTTAAAAAAACTGAAGAAAAACGGAGGAAAAAAACTGAGAAGAAAAATTGAGAAAAAACGACTGAAAAAACTGAAGAAAAACTTAGAAAAAAACTGTGCAAAAAACTGTGAAAAAAAGAACTGAGAAAAAAAACTGAAGAAAAAATTGAGCAGAAAAGCTGAGCAGAAAAACTGAGAAAAAAACTATTAAAAAAATACTGAAGAAAAACGGAGTAAAAAAACTGAGAAGAAAAATTGACAGAAAACGACTGAAAAAATTGAAGAAAAACTTAGAAAAAAACTGAAAAAAAAAGATCTGAGAAAAAAAACTGAAGAAAAACTTAGAAAAAATTTTGCACAAAACTGTGGAAAAAAAGAACTGAGAAAAAAAACTGACAAAAAACTGAGCAGAAAAACTGAGAAAAAAAACTATTAAAAAAACCTGAAGAAAAACGGATGAAAAAAACTGAGAAGAAAAACGGAGAAAAAAAGACTGAAAAAACTGAAGAAAAACTTAGAAAAAAACTGTGAAAAAAACTGTGAAAAAAAAGAATTGAGAAAAAAAACTGAGAAAAAACTGAGCAGAAAAATTGAGCAGAAAAACTGAGAAAAAAAACTATTAAAAAAAACTGAAGAAAAACGGAGGAATAAAACGGAGAAGAAAAACAGAAAAAAGACTGAAAAAACTGAAGAAAAATTTGGAAAAAAAACTGTGAACAAAACAGTGAAAAAAACAAAAGAACTGAGAAAAAAAACTGAGAAAAAACTGACTAGAAAAACTGAGCAGAAAAACTGAGGAGAAAAACTGAGCAAAAAAACTATTAAAAAAAAACTGAAGAAAAAGGAGGAAAAAAACTGAGAAGAAAAACTGAGAAAAAAAGACTGAAAAAACTGAAGAAAAACTTAGAAAAAAACTGTGAAAAAAACTGTGAAAGAAAAGAACTGAGAAAAAAAACTGAAGAAAAAACTGAGCAGAAAAGCTGAGCAGAAAAACTGAGAAAAAAACTATTAAAAAAATACTGAAGAAAAACGGAGTAAAAAAACTGAGAAGAAAAATTGAGAAAAAACGACTGAAAAATTGAAGAAAAACTTAGAAAAAAACTGAAAAAAAAGAACTGAGAAAAAAAACTGAAGAAAAACTTAGAAAAAAATGTGCACAAAACTGTGGAAAAAAAGAACTGAGAAAAAAAACTGAGAAAAAACTGAGCAGAAAAACTGAGAAAAAAACTATTAAAAAAATACTGAAGAAAAACGGAGTAAAAAAACTGAGAAGAAAAATTGAGAAAAAACGACTTAAAAAACTGAAGAAAAACTTAGAAGAAAACTGTGAAAAAAAAGAACTGAGAAAAAAACTGAAGAAAAACTTAGAAAAACACTGTGCACAAAACTGTGAAAAAAAAGAATTGAGAAAAAAAACTGAGAAAAAACTGAGCAGAAAAATTGAGCAGAAAAACTGAGAAAAAAAACTATTAAAAAAAACTGAAGAAAAACGGAGGAATAAAACTGAGAAGAAAAACTGAGAAAAAACGACTGAAAAAACTGAAGAAAAACTTAGAAAAAAACTGTGAAAAAAAAAAGAACTGAGAAAAAAAACTGAAGAAAAACTTAGAAAAAAACTGTGCACAAAACTGTGGAACAAAAGAACTGAGAAAAAAACTGAGCAGAAAAACTGAGCAGAAAAACTGAGAAAAAAAACTAATTAAAAAAACTGAAGAAAAACGGAGGAAAAAAACTGAGAAGAAAAATTGAGAAAAAACGACTGAAAAAACTGAAGAAAAACTTAGAAAAAAACTGTGAAAAAAACTGTGAAAAAAAAGAACTGAGAAAAAAAACTGAGAAAAAATTGAGCAGAAAAACTGAGCAGAAAAACTGAGAAAAAAAACTATTAAAAAAACTGAAGAAAAACGGAGTAAAAAAACTGAGAAGAAAAACTGAGAAAAAAAGACTGAAAAAACTGAAGAAAAACTTAGAAAAAAAACTGTGAAAAATACTGTGAAAAAAAGAACTGAGAAAAAAAACTGAAGAAAAACTTAGAAAAACACTGTGCACAAAACTGTGAAAAAAAAGAACTGAGATAAAAAACTGAAGAAAAAACTGAGCAGAAAAACTGAGCAGAAAAACTGAGAAAAAAACTATTAAAAAAATACTGAAGAAAAACGGAATAAAAAAACTGAGAAGAAAAATTGAGAAAAAACGACTGAAAAAACTGAAGAAAAACTGAGAAAAAAACTGAAAAAAAGGAACTGAGAAAAAAAACTGAAGAAAAATTTAGAAAAAAACAGTGCACAAAACTGTGGAACAAAAGAACTGAGAAAAAAACTGAGAAAAAACTGAGCAGAAAAACTGAGCAGAAAAACTGAGAAAAAAAACTAATTAAAAAAACTGAAGAAAAACGGAGGAAAAAAACTGAGAAGAAAAATTGAGAAAAAACGACTGAAAAAACTGAAGAAAAACTTAGAAAAAAACTGTGAAAAAAACTGTGAAAAAAAAGAACTGAGAAAAAAAACTGAAGAAAAAACTGAGCAGAAAAGCTGAGCAGAAAAACTGAGAAAAAAACTATTAAAAAAATACTGAAGAAATACGGAGTAAAAAAACAGAAGAAAAATTGAGAAAAAACGACTGAAAAATTGAAGAAAAACTTAGAAAAAAACTGAAAAAAAAAGAACTGAGAAAAAAAACTGAAGAAAAACTTAGAAAAAAATGTGCACAAAACTGTGGAAAAAAAGAACTGAGAAAAAAAACTGAGAAAAAACTGAGCAGAAAAACTGAGAAAAAAACTATTAAAAAAATACTGAAGAAAAACGGAGTAAAAAAACTGAGAAGAAAAATTGAGAAAAAACGACTTAAAAAACTGAAGAAAAACTTAGAAGAAAACTGTGAAAAAAAAGAACTGAGAAAAAAACTGAAGAAAAACTTAGAAAAACACTGTGCACAAAACTGTGAAAAAAAAGAATTGAGAAAAAAAACTGAGAAAAAACTGAGCAGAAAAATTGAGCAGAAAAACTGAGAAAAAAAACTGTTAAAAAAAACTGAAGAAAAACGGAGGAATAAAACTGAGAAGAAAAACTGAGAAAAAAGACTGAAAAAACTGAAGAAAAACTTAGAAAAAAACTGTGAAAAAAAAAAGAACTGAGAAAAAAAACTGAAGAAAAACTTAGAAAAAAACTGTGCACAAAACTGTGGAACAAAAGAACTGAGAAAAAAACTGAGAAAAAACTGAGCAGAAAAACTGATCAGAAAAACTGAGAAAAAAAACTATTTAAAAAAACTGAAGAAAAACGGAGGAAAAAAACTGAGAAGAAAAATTGAGAAAAAACGACTGAAAAAACTGAAGAAAAACTTAGAAAAATACTGTGAAAAAAAAGAAGAACTGAGAAAAAAAACTGAAGAAAAACTTAGAAAAAAACTGAAAAAAACTGCAAAAAAGAACTGAGAAAAAAATCTGAAGAAAAAACTGAGCAGAAAAACTGATCAGAAAAACTGAGAAAAAAAACTATTTAAAAAAACTGAAGAAAAACGGAGGAAAAAAACTGAGAAGAAAAATTGAGAAAAAACGACTGAAAAAACTGAAGAAAAACTTAGAAAAAAACTGTGAAAAAAACTGTGAAAAAAAAGAACTGAGAAAAAAAACTGAGAAAAAATTGAGCAGAAAAACTGAGCAGAAAAACTGAGAAAAAAAACTATTAAAAAAACTGAAGAAAAACGGAGTAAAAAAACTGAGAAGAAAAACTGAGAAAAAAAGACTGAAAAAACTGAAGAAAAACTTAGAAAAAAAACTGTGAAAAATACTGTGAAAAAAAGAACTGAGAAAAAAAACTGAAGAAAAACTTAGAAAAACACTGTGCACAAAACTGTGAAAAAAAAGAACTGAGATAAAAAACTGAAGAAAAAACTGAGCAGAAAAACTGAGCAGAAAAACTGAGAAAAAAACTATTAAAAAAATACTGAAGAAAAACGGAATAAAAAAACTGAGAAGAAAAATTGAGAAAAAACGACTGAAAAAACTGAAGAAAAACTGAGAAAAAAACTGAAAAAAAGGAACTGAGAAAAAAAACTGAAGAAAAATTTAGAAAAAAACAGTGCACAAAACTGTGGAACAAAAGAACTGAGAAAAAAAACTGAGAAAAAACTGAGCAGAAAAACTGAGCAGAAAAACTGAGAAAAAAACTATTTAAAAAAACTGAAGAAAAACGGAGGAAAAAAACTGAGAAGAAAAATTGAGAAAAAACGACTGAAAAAACTGAAGAAAAACTTAGAAAAAAACTGTGAAAAAAACTGTGAAAAAAAAGAACTGAGAAAAAAAACTGAAGAAAAACTTAGAAAAACACTGTGCACAAAACTGTGAAAAAAAAGAACTGAGATAAAAAAAACTGAAGAAAAAACTGAGCAGAAAATCTGAGCAGAAAAACTGAGAAAAAAACTATTAAAAAAATACTGAAGAAAAACGGAGTAAAAAAACTGAGAAGAAAAATTGAGAAAAAACGACTGAAAAAACTGAAGAAAAACTTAGAAAAAAACTGTGAAAAAAACTGTGGAAAAAAAAGAACTGAGAAAAAAAACTGAAGAAGAAACTGAGCAGAAAAGCTGAGCAGAAAAACTGAGAAAAAAACGATTAAAAAAATACTGAAGAAAAACGGAGTAAAAAAACTGAGAAGAAAAATTGAGAAAAAACGACTGAAAAAATTGAAGAAAAACTTAGAAAAAAACTGAAAAAAAAGAACTGAGAAAAAAAACTGAAGAAAAATTTAGAAAAAATCTGCACAAAACTGTGGAACAAAAGAACTGAGAAAAAAACTGAGAAAAAACTGAGCAGAAAAACTGAGCAGAAAAACTGAGAAAAAAACTATTTAAAAAAACTGAAGAAAAACGGAGGAAAAAAACTGAGAAGAAAAATTGAGAAAAAACGACTGAAAAAACTGAAGAAAAACTTAGAAAAAAACTGTGAAAAAAACTGTGAAAAAAAAGAACTGAGAAAAAAAACTGAATTAAAAACTGAGCAGAAAAACTGAGCAGAAAAACTGAGAAAAAACCAATTAAAAAATACTGAAGAAAAACGGAGTAAAAAAACTGAGAAAAAAACTGAGAAAAAAAGATGGAAAAAACTGAAGAAAAACTTAGAAAAAAACTGTGAAAAAAACTGAAAAAAAAGAACTGAGAAAAAAAACTGAAGAAAAACTTAGAAAAACACTGTGCACAAAACTGTGAAAAAAAAGAATTGAGAAAAAAAACTGAGAAAAAACTGAGCAGAAAAATTGAGCAGAAAAACTGAGAAAAAATCTGTTAAAAAAATACTGAAGAAAAACGGAGTAAAAAAACTGAGAAGAAAAATTGAGAAAAAACGACTGAAAAAACTGAAGAAAAACTTAGAAAAAACTGTGAAAAAAACTGTGAAAAAAAAGAATTGAGAAAAAAAACTGAGAAAAAACTGAGCAGAAAAATTGAGCAGAAAAACTGAGAAAAAAAACTATTAAAAAAAACTGAAGAAAAACGGAGGAATAAAACGGAGAAGAAAAACAGAAAAAAGACTGAAAAAACTGAAGAAAAACTTGGAAAAAAAACTGTGAACAAAACAGTGAAAAAAACAAAAGAACTGAGAAAAAAAACTGAGAAAAAACTGACTAGAAAAACTGAGCAGAAAAACTGAGGAGAAAAACTGAGAAAAAAAACTATTAAAAAAAAACTGAAGAAAAAGGAGGAAAAAAACTGAGAAGAAAAACTGAGAAAAAAAGACTGAAAAAACTGAAGAAAAACTTAGAAAAAAACTGTGAAAAAAACTGTGAAAAAAATGAACTGAGAAAAAAAACTGAAGAAAAAACTGAGCAGAAAAGCTGAGCAGAAAAACTGAGAAAAAAACTATTAAAAAAATACTGAAGAAAAACGGAGTAAAAAAACTGAGAAGAAAAATTGAGAAAAAACGACTGAAAAATTGAAGAAAAACTTAGAAAAAAACTGAAAAAAAAAGAACTGAGAAAAAAAACTGAAGAAAAACTTAGAAAAAAATGTGCACAAAACTGTGGAAAAAAAGAACTGAGAAAAAAAACTGAGAAAAAACTGAGCAGAAAAACTGAGAAAAAAACTATTAAAAAAATACTGAAGAAAAACGGAGTAAAAAAACTGAGAAGAAAAATTGAGAAAAAACGACTTAAAAAACTGAAGAAAAACTTAGAAGAAAACTGTGAAAAAAAAGAACTGAGAAAAAAACTGAAGAAAAACTTAGAAAAACACTGTGCACAAAACTGTGAAAAAAAAGAATTGAGAAAAAAAACTGAGAAAAAACTGAGCAGAAAAATTGAGCAGAAAAACTGAGAAAAAAAACTATTAAAAAAAACTGAAGAAAAACGGAGGAATAAAACTGAGAAGAAAAACTGAGAAAAAAGACTGAAAAAACTGAAGAAAAACTTAGAAAAAAACTGTGAAAAAAAAAAGAACTGAGAAAAAAAACTGAAGAAAAACTTAGAAAAAAACTGTGCACAAAACTGTGGAACAAAAGAACTGAGAAAAAAACTGAGAAAAAACTGAGCAGAAAAACTGAGCAGAAAAACTGAGAAAAAAAACTAATTAAAAAAACTGAAGAAAAACGGAGGAAAAAAACTGAGAAGAAAAATTGAGAAAAAACGACTGAAAAAACTGAAGAAAAACTTAGAAAAAAACTGTGAAAAAAACTGTGAAAAAAAAGAACTGAGAAAAAAAACTGAGAAAAAATTGAGCAGAAAAACTGAGCAGAAAAACTGAGAAAAAAAACTATTAAAAAAACTGAAGAAAAACGGAGTAAAAAAACTGAGAAGAAAAACTGAGAAAAAAAGACTGAAAAAACTGAAGAAAAACTTAGAAAAAAAACTGTGAAAAATACTGTGAAAAAAAGAACTGAGAAAAAAAACTGAAGAAAAACTTAGAAAAACACTGTGCACAAAACTGTGAAAAAAAAGAACTGAGATAAAAAACTGAAGAAAAAACTGAGCAGAAAAACTGAGCAGAAAAACTGAGAAAAAATCTATTAAAAAAATACTGAAGAAAAACGGAATAAAAAAACTGAGAAGAAAAATTGAGAAAAAACGACTGAAAAAACTGAAGAAAAACTGAGAAAAAAACTGAAAAAAAGGAACTGAGAAAAAAAACTGAAGAAAAATTTAGAAAAAAACAGTGCACAAAACTGTGGAACAAAAGAACTGAGAAAAAAACTGAGAAAAAACTGAGCAGAAAAACTGAGCAGAAAAACTGAGAAAAAAAACTAATTAAAAAAACTGAAGAAAAACGGAGGAAAAAAACTGAGAAGAAAAATTGAGAAAAAACGACTGAAAAAACTGAAGAAAAACTTAGAAAAAAACTGTGAAAAAAACTGTGAAAAAAAAGAACTGAGAAAAAAAACTGAAGAAAAAACTGAGCAGAAAAGCTGAGCAGAAAAACTGAGAAAAAAACTATTAAAAAAATACTGAAGAAATACGGAGTAAAAAAACAGAAGAAAAATTGAGAAAAAACGACTGAAAAATTGAAGAAAAACTTAGAAAAAAACTGAAAAAAAAAGAACTGAGAAAAAAAACTGAAGAAAAACTTAGAAAAAAATGTGCACAAAACTGTGGAAAAAAAGAACTGAGAAAAAAAACTGAGAAAAAACTGAGCAGAAAAACTGAGAAAAAAACTATTAAAAAAATACTGAAGAAAAACGGAGTAAAAAAACTGAGAAGAAAAATTGAGAAAAAACGACTTAAAAAACTGAAGAAAAACTTAGAAGAAAACTGTGAAAAAAAAGAACTGAGAAAAAAACTGAAGAAAAACTTAGAAAAACACTGTGCACAAAACTGTGAAAAAAAAGAATTGAGAAAAAAAACTGAGAAAAAACTGAGCAGAAAAATTGAGCAGAAAAACTGAGAAAAAAAACTATTAAAAAAAACTGAAGAAAAACGGAGGAATAAAACTGAGAAGAAAAACTGAGAAAAAAGACTGAAAAAACTGAAGAAAAACTTAGAAAAAAACTGTGAAAAAAAAAAGAACTGAGAAAAAAAACTGAAGAAAAACTTAGAAAAAAACTGTGCACAAAACTGTGGAACAAAAGAACTGAGAAAAAAACTGAGAAAAAACTGAGCAGAAAAACTGAGCAGAAAAACTGAGAAAAAAAACTAATTAAAAAAACTGAAGAAAAACGGAGGAAAAAAACTGAGAAGAAAAATTGAGAAAAAACGACTGAAAAAACTGAAGAAAAACTTAGAAAAAAACTGTGAAAAAAACTGTGAAAAAAAAGAACTGAGAAAAAAAACTGAAGAAAAAACTGAGCAGAAAAGCTGAGCAGAAAAACTGAGAAAAAAACTATTAAAAAAATACTGAAGAAATACGGAGTAAAAAAACAGAAGAAAAATTGAGAAAAAACGACTGAAAAATTGAAGAAAAACTTAGAAAAAAACTGAAAAAAAAAGAACTGAGAAAAAAAACTGAAGAAAAACTTAGAAAAAAATGTGCACAAAACTGTGGAAAAAAAGAACCGAGAAAAAAAACTGAGAAAAAACTGAGCAGAAAAACTGAGAAAAAAACTATTAAAAAAATACTGAAGAAAAACGGAGTAAAAAAACTGAGAAGAAAAATTGAGAAAAAACGACTTAAAAAACTGAAGAAAAACTTAGAAGAAAACTGTGAAAAAAAAGAACTGAGAAAAAAACTGAAGAAAAACTTAGAAAAACACTGTGCACAAAACTGTGAAAAAAAAGAATTGAGAAAAAAAACTGAGAAAAAACTGAGCAGAAAAATTGAGCAGAAAAACTGAGAAAAAAAACTGTTAAAAAAAACTGAAGAAAAACGGAGGAATAAAACTGAGAAGAAAAACTGAGAAAAAAGACTGAAAAAACTGAAGAAAAACTTAGAAAAAAACTGTGAAAAAAAAAAGAACTGAGAAAAAAAACTGAAGAAAAACTTAGAAAAAAACTGTGCACAAAACTGTGGAACAAAAGAACTGAGAAAAAAACTGAGAAAAAACTGAGCAGAAAAACTGAGCAGAAAAACTGAGAAAAAAAACTAATTAAAAAAACTGAAGAAAAACGGAGGAAAAAAACTGAGAAGAAAAATTGAGAAAAAACGACTGAAAAAACTGAAGAAAAACTTAGAAAAAAACTGTGAAAAAAACTGTGAAAAAAAAGAACTGAGAAAAAAAACTGAGAAAAAATTGAGCAGAAAAACTGAGCAGAAAAACTGAGAAAAAAAACTATTAAAAAAACTGAAGAAAAACGGAGTAAAAAAACTGAGAAGAAAAACTGAGAAAAAAAGACTGAAAAAACTGAAGAAAAACTTAGAAAAAAAACTGTGAAAAATACTGTGAAAAAAAGAACTGAGAAAAAAAACTGAAGAAAAACTTAGAAAAACACTGTGCACAAAACTGTGAAAAAAAAGAACTGAGATAAAAAACTGAAGAAAAAACTGAGCAGAAAAACTGAGCAGAAAAACTGAGAAAAAAACTATTAAAAAAATACTGAAGAAAAACGGAATAAAAAAACTGAGAAGAAAAATTGAGAAAAAACGACTGAAAAAACTGAAGAAAAACTGAGAAAAAAACTGAAAAAAAGGAACTGAGAAAAAAAACTGAAGAAAAATTTAGAAAAAAACAGTGCACAAAACTGTGGAACAAAAGAACTGAGAAAAAAAACTGAGAAAAAACTGAGCAGAAAAACTGAGCAGAAAAACTGAGAAAAAAACTATTTAAAAAAACTGAAGAAAAACGGAGGAAAAAAACTGAGAAGAAAAATTGAGAAAAAACGACTGAAAAAACTGAAGAAAAACTTAGAAAAAAACTGTGAAAAAAACTGTGAAAAAAAAGAACTGAGAAAAAAAACTGAAGAAAAACTTAGAAAAACACTGTGCACAAAACTGAGAAAAAAAAGAACTGAGATAAAAAAAACTGAAGAAAAAACTGAGCAGAAAATCTGAGCAGAAAAACTGAGAAAAAAACTATTAAAAAAATAATGAAGAAAAACGGAGTAAAAAAACTGAGAAGAAAAATTGAGAAAAAACGACTGAAAAAACTGAAGAAAAACTTAGAAAAAAACTGTGAAAAAAACTGTGGAAAAAAAAGAACTGAGAAAAAAAACTGAAGAAGAAACTGAGCAGAAAAGCTGAGCAGAAAAACTGAGAAAAAAACGATTAAAAAAATACTGAAGAAAAACGGAGTAAAAAAACTGAGAAGAAAAATTGAGAAAAAACGACTGAAAAAATTGAAGAAAAACTTAGAAAAAAACTGAAAAAAAAGAACTGAGAAAAAAAACTGAAGAAAAATTTAGAAAAAATCTGCACAAAACTGTGGAACAAAAGAACTGAGAAAAAAAACTGAGAAAAAACTGAGCAGAAAAACTGAGCAGAAAAACTGAGAAAAAAACTATTTAAAAAAACTGAAGAAAAACGGAGGAAAAAAACTGAGAAGAAAAATTGAGAAAAAACGACTGAAAAAACTGAAGAAAAACTTAGAAAAAAACTGTGAAAAAAACTGTGAAAAAAAAGAACTGAGAAAAAAAACTGAATTAAAAACTGAGCAGAAAAACTGAGCAGAAAAACTGAGAAAAAACCAATTAAAAAATACTGAAGAAAAACGGAGTAAAAAAACTGAGAAAAAAACTGAGAAAAAAAGATGGAAAAAACTGAAGAAAAACTTAGAAAAAAACTGTGAAAAAAACTGAAAAAAAAGAACTGAGAAAAAAAACTGAAGAAAAACTTAGAAAAACACTGTGCACAAAACTGTGAAAAAAAAGAATTGAGAAAAAAAACTGAGAAAAAACTGAGCAGAAAAATTGAGCAGAAAAACTGAGAAAAAATCTGTTAAAAAAATACTGAAGAAAAACGGAGTAAAAAAACTGAGAAGAAAAATTGAGAAAAAACGACTGAAAAAACTGAAGAAAAACTTAGAAAAAACTGTGAAAAAAACTGTGAAAAAAAAGAATTGAGAAAAAAAACTGAGAAAAAACTGAGCAGAAAAATTGAGCAGAAAAACTGAGAAAAAAAACTATTAAAAAAACTGAAGAAAAACGGAGGAATAAAACGGAGAAGAAAAACAGAAAAAAGACTGAAAAAACTGAAGAAAAACTTGGAAAAAAAACTGTGAACAAAACAGTGAAAAAAACAAAAGAACTGAGAAAAAAAACTGAGAAAAAACTGACTAGAAAAACTGAGCAGAAAAACTGAGGAGAAAAACTGAGAAAAAAAACTATTAAAAAAAACTGAAGAAAAAGGAGGAAAAAAACTGAGAAGAAAAACTGAGAAAAAAAGACTGAAAAAACTGAAGAAAAACTTAGAAAAAAACTGTGAAAAAAACTGTGAAAAAAATGAACTGAGAAAAAAAACTGAAGAAAAAACTGAGCAGAAAAGCTGAGCAGAAAAACTGAGAAAAAAACTATTAAAAAAATACTGAAGAAAAACGGAGTAAAAAAACTGTGAAGAAAAATTGAGAAAAAACGACTGAAAAATTGAAGAAAAACTTAGAAAAAAACTGAAAAAAAAAGAACTGAGAAAAAAAACTGAAGAAAAACTTAGAAAAAAATGTGCACAAAACTGTGGAAAAAAAGAACTGAGAAAAAAAACTGAGAAAAAACTGAGCAGAAAAACTGAGAAAAAAAGACGGAAAAAACTGAAGAAAAACTTTGAAAAAAACTGTGAAAAAAACTGAAAAAAAAGAACTGAGAAAAAAAACTGAAGAAAAAACTGAGCAGAAAAACTGAGCAGAAAAACTGAGAAAAAAACTATTAAAAAAATACTGAAGAAAAACGGAGTAAAAAAACTGAGAAGAAAAATTGAGAAAAAACGACTGAAAAAACTGAAGAAAAACTTAGAAGAAAACTGTGAAAAAAAAGAACTGAGAAAAAAACTGAAGAAAAACTTAGAAAAACACTGTGCACAAAACTGTGAAAAAAAAGAATTGAGAAAAAAAACTGAGAAAAAACTGAGCAGAAAAATTGAGCAGAAAAACTGAGAAAAAAAACTATTAAAAAAAACTGAAGAAAAACGGAGGAATAAAACTGAGAAGAAAAACTGAGAAAAAAGACTGAAAAAACTGAAGAAAAACTTAGAAAAAAACTGTGAAAAAAAAAAGAACTGAGAAAAAAAACTGAAGAAAAACTTAGAAAAAAACTGTGCACAAAACTGTGGAACAAAAGAACTGAGAAAAAAAACTGAGAAAAAACTGAGCAGAAAAACTGAGCAGAAAAACTGAGAAAAAAAACTAATTAAAAAAACTGAAGAAAAACGGAGGAACAAAACTGAGAAGAAAAATTGAGAAAAAACGACTGAAAAAACTGAAGAACAACTTAGAAAAAAACTGTGAAAAAAACTGTGAAAAAAAAGAACTGAGAAAAAAAACTGAAGAAAAACTTAGAAAAACACTGTGCACAAAACTGTGAAAAAAAGAACTGAGATAAAAAAAACTGAGAAAAAACTGAGCAGAAAAAATGAGCAGAAAAACTGAGAAAAAAACTATTTAAAAAAACTGAAGAAAAACGGAGGAAAAAAACTGAGAAGAAAAATTGAGAAAAAACGACTGAAAAAACTGAAGAAAAACTTAGAAAAAAACTGTGAAAAAAACTGTGGAAAAAAAAGAACTGAGAAAAAAAACTGAAGAAGAAACTGAGCAGAAAAGCTGAGCAGAAAAACTGAGAAAAAAACGATTAAAAAAATACTGAAGAAAAACGGAGTAAAAAAACTGAGAAGAAAAATTGAGAAAAAACGACTGAAAAAATTGAAGAAAAACTTAGAAAAAAACTGAAAAAAAAGAACTGAGAAAAAAAACTGAAGAAAAATTTAGAAAAAAACTGCACAAAACTGTGGAACAAAAGAACTGAGAAAAAAAACTGAGAAAAAACTGAGCAGAAAAACTGAGCAGAAAAACTGAGAAAAAAACTATTAAAAAAAACTGAAGAAAAACGGAGGAAAAAAACTGAGAAGAAAAATTGAGAAAAAACGACTGAAAAAACTGAAGAAAAACTTAGAAAAAAACTGTGAAAAAAACTGTGAAAAAAAAGAACTGAGAAAAAAAACTGAATTAAAAACTGAGCAGAAAAACTGAGCAGAAAAACTGAGAAAAAACCAATAAAAAAATACTGAAGAAAAACGGAGTAAAAAAACTGAGAAAAAAACTGAGAAAAAAAGATGGAAAAAACTGAAGAAAAACTTAGAAAAAAACTGTGAAAAAAACTGTGAAAAAAAAGAACTGAGAAAAAAAACTAAGAAAAAATTGAGCAGAAAAACTGAGCAGAAAAACTGAGAAAAAAACTATTAAAAAAACTGAAGAAAAACGGAGTAAAAAAACTGAGAATAAAAACTGAGAAAAAAAGACTGAAAAAACTGAAGAAAAACTTAGAAAAAAAACTGTGAAAAATACTGTGAAAAAAAGAACTGAGAAAAAAAACTGAAGAAAAACTTAGAAAAACACTGTGCACAAAACTGTGAAAAAAAAGAACTGAGATAAAAAAAACTGAAGAAAAAACTGAGCAGAAAATCTGAGCAGAAAAACTGCGAAAAAAACTATTAAAAAAAAACTGAAGAAAAACGGAGGAAAAAAACTGAGAAGAAAAATTGAGAAAAAACGACTGAAAAAACTGAAGAAAAACTTAGAAAAAAACTGTGAAAAAAATGTGGAAAAAAAAGAACTGAGAAAAAAAACTGAAGAAGAAACTGAGCAGAAAAGCTGAGCAGAAAAACTGAGAAAAAAACTTTAAAAAAAATACTGAAGAAAAACGGAGTAAAAAAACTGAGAAGAAAAATTGAGAAAAAACGACTGAAGAAAAATTTAGAAAAAAACTGCACAAAACTGTGGAACAAAAGAACTGAGAAAAAAAACTGAGAAAAAACTGAGCAGAAAAACTGAGCAGAAAAACTGAGAAAAAAACTATTTAAAAAAACTGAAGAAAAACGGAGGAAAAAAACTGAGAAGAAAAATTGAGAAAAAACGACTGAAAAAACTGAAGAAAAACTTAGAAAAAAACTGTGAAAAAAAAGAACTGAGAAAAAAAACTGAAATAAAAACTGAGCAGAAAAACTGAGCAGAAAAACTGAGAAAAAACCAATAAAAAAATACTGAAGAAAAACGGAGTAAAAAAACTGAGAAAAAAACTGAGAAAAAAAGATGGAAAAAACTGAAGAAAAACTTAGAAAAAAACTGTGAAAAAAACTGAAAAAAAAGAACTGAGAAAAAAAACTGAAGAAAAACTTAGAAAAACACTGTGCACAAAACTGTGAAAAAAAAGAATTGAGAAAAAAAACTGAGAAAAAACTGAGCAGAAAAATTGAGCAGAAAAACTGAGAAAAAATCTGTTAAAAAAATACTGAAGAAAAACGGAGTAAAAAAACTGAGAAGAAAAATTGAGAAAAAACGACTGAAAAAACTGAAGAAAAACTTAGAAAAAACTGTGAAAAAAACTGTGAAAAAAAAGAATTGAGAAAAAAAACTGAGAAAAAACTGAGCAGAAAAATTGAGCAGAAAAACTGAGAAAAAAAACTATTAAAAAAAACTGAAGAAAAACGGAGGAATAAAACGGAGAAGAAAAACAGAAAAAAGACTGAAAAAACTGAAGAAAAACTTAGAAAAAAACTGTGAAAAAAACTGTGAAAAAAATGAACTGAGAAAAAAAACTGAAGAAAAAACTGAGCAGAAAAGCTGAGCAGAAAAACTGAGAAAAAAACTTTAAAAAAAATACTGAAGAAAAACGGAGTAAAAAAACTGAGAAGAAAAATTGAGAAAAAACGACTGAAAAATTGAAGAAAAACTTAGAAAAAAACTGAAAAAAAAAAACTGAGAAAAAAAACTGAAGAAAAACTTAGAAAAAAATGTGCACAAAACTGTGGAAAAAAAGAACTGAGAAAAAAAACTGAGAAAAAACTGAGCAGAAAAACTGAGAAAAAAAGACGGAAAAAACTGAAGAAAAACTTAGAAAAAAACTGTGAAAAAAACTGAAAAAAAAGAACTGAGAAAAAAACTGAAGAAAAAACTGAGCAGAAAAACTGAGCAGAAAAACTGAGAAAAAAACTATTAAAAAAATACTGAAGAAAAACGGAGTAAAAAAACTGAGAAGAAAAATTGAGAAAAAACGACTGAAAAAACTGAAGAAAAACTTAGAAGAAAACTGTGAAAAAAAAGAACTGAGAAAAAAACTGAAGAAAAAGAACTGAGAAAAAAAACTGAAGAAAAATTTAGAAAAAAACTGCACAAAACTGTGGAACAAAAGAACTGAGAAAAAAAACTGAGAAAAAACTGAGCAGAAAAGCTGAGCAGAAAAACTGAGAAAAAAACGATTAAAAAAATACTGAAGAAAAACGGAGTAAAAAAACTGAGAAGAAAAATTGAGAAAAAACGACTGAAAAAATTGAAGAAAAACTTAGAAAAAAACTGAAAAAAAAGAACTGAGAAAAAAAACTGAAGAAAAATTTAGAAAAAAACTGCACAAAACTGTGGAACAAAAGAACTGAGAAAAAAAACTGAGAAAAAACTGAGCAGAAAAACTGAGCAGAAAAACTGAGAAAAAAACTATTAAAAAAAACTGAAGAAAAACGGAGGAAAAAAACTGAGAAGAAAAATTGAGAAAAAACGACTGAAAAAACTGAAGAAAAACTTAGAAAAAAACTGTGAAAAAAACTGTGAAAAAAAAGAACTGAGAAAAAAAACTGAATTAAAAACTGAGCAGAAAAACTGAGCAGAAAAACTGAGAAAAAACCAATAAAAAAATACTGAAGAAAAACGGAGTAAAAAAACTGAGAAAAAAACTGAGAAAAAAAGATGGAAAAAACTGAAGAAAAACTTAGAAAAAAACTGTGAAAAAAACTGAAAAAAAAGAACTGAGAAAAAAAACTGAAGAAAAACTTAGAAAAACACTGTGCACAAAACTGTGAAAAAAAAGAATTGAGAAAAAAAACTGAGAAAAAACTGAGCAGAAAAATTGAGCAGAAAAACTGAGAAAAAATCTGTTAAAAAAATACTGAAGAAAAACGGAGTAAAAAAACTGAGAAGAAAAATTGAGAAAAAACGACTGAAAAAACTGAAGAAAAACTTAGAAAAAACTGTGAAAAAAACTGTGAAAAAAAAGAATTGAGAAAAAAAACTGAGAAAAAACTGAGCAGAAAAATTGAGCAGAAAAACTGAGAAAAAAAACTATTAAAAAAAACTGAAGAAAAACGGAGGAATAAAACGGAGAAGAAAAACAGAAAAAAGACTGAAAAAACTGAAGAAAAACTTGGAAAAAAAACTGTGAACAAAACAGTGAAAAAAACAAAAGAACTGAGAAAAAAAACTGAGAAAAAACTGACTAGAAAAACTGAGCAGAAAAACTGAGGAGAAAAACTAAGAAAAAAAACTATTAAAAAAAAACTGAAGAAAAAGGAGGAAAAAAACTGAGAAGAAAAACTGAGAAAAAAAGACTGAAAAAACTGAAGAAAAACTTAGAAAAAACTGTGAAAAAAACTGTGAAAAAAATTAACTGAGAAAAAAAACTGAAGAAAAAACTGAGCAGAAAAGCTGAGCAGAAAAACTGAGAAAAAAACTATTAAAAAAATACTGAAGAAAAACGGAGTAAAAAAACTGAGAAGAAAAATTGAGAAAAAACGACTGAAAAATTGAAGAAAAACTTAGAAAAAAACTGAAAAAAAAAGAACTGAGAAAAAAAACTGAAGAAAAACTTAGAAAAAAATGTGCACAAAACTGTGGAAAAAAAGAACTGAGAAAAAAAACTGAGAAAAAACTGAGCAGAAAAACTGAGAAAAAAAGACGGAAAAAACTGAAGAAAAACTTTGAAAAAAACTGTGAAAAAAACTGAAAAAAAAGAACTGAGAAAAAAAACTGAAGAAAAAACTGAGCAGAAAAACTGAGCAGAAAAACTGAGAAAAAAACTATTAAAAAAATACTGAAGAAAAACGGTGTAAAAAAACTGAGAAGAAAAATTGAGAAAAAACGACTGAAAAAACTGAAGAAAAACTTAGAAGAAAACTGTGAAAAAAAAGAACTGAGAAAAAAACTGAAGAAAAACTTAGAAAAACACTGTGCACAAAACTGTGAAAAAAAAGAATTGAGAACAAAAACTGAGAAAAAACTGAGCAGAAAAATTGAGCAGAAAAACTGAGAAAAAAAACTATTAAAAAAAACTGAAGAAAAACGGAGGAATAAAACTGAGAAGAAAAACTGAGAAAAAAGACTGAAAAAACTGAAGAAAAACTTAGAAAAAAACTGTGAAAAAAAAAAGAACTGAGAAAAAAAACTGAAGAAAAACTTAGAAAAAAACTGTGCACAAAACTGTGGAACAAAAGAACTGAGAAAAAAAACTGAGAAAAAACTGAGCAGAAAAACTGAGCAGAAAAACTGAGAAAAAAAACTAATTAAAAAAACTGAAGAAAAACGGAGGAACAAAACTGAGAAGAAAAATTGAGAAAAAACGACTGAAAAAACTGAAGAAAAACTTAGAAAAAACTGTGAAAAAAACTGTGAAAAAAAAGAATTGAGAAAAAAAACTGAGAAAAAACTGAGCAGAAAAATTGAGCAGAAAAACTGAGAAAAAAAACTATTAAAAAAAACTGAAGAAAAACGGAGGAATAAAACGGAGAAGAAAAACAGAAAAAAGACTGAAAAAACTGAAGAAAAACTTGGAAAAAAAACTGTGAACAAAACAGTGAAAAAAACAAAAGAACTGAGAAAAAAACTGAGAAAAAACTGACTAGAAAAACTGAGCAGAAAAACTGAGGAGAAAAACTAAGAAAAAAAACTATTAAAAAAAAACTGAAGAAAAAGGAGGAAAAAAACTGAGAAGAAAAACTGAGAAAAAAAGACTGAAAAAACTGAAGAAAAACTTAGAAAAAAACTGTGAAAAAAACTGTGAAAAAAATTAACTGAGAAAAAAAACTGAAGAAAAAACTGAGCAGAAAAGCTGAGCAGAAAAACTGAGAAAAAAACTATTAAAAAAATACTGAAGAAAAACGGAGTAAAAAAACTGAGAAGAAAAATTGAGAAAAAACGACTGAAAAATTGAAGAAAAACTTAGAAAAAAACTGAAAAAAAAAGAACTGAGAAAAAAAACTGAAGAAAAACTTAGAAAAAAATGTGCACAAAACTGTGGAACAAAAGAACTGAGAAAAAAAACTGAGAAAAAACTGAGCAGAAAAACTGAGCAGAAAATCTGAGAAAAAAAACTAATTAAAAAAACTGAAGAAAAACGGAGGAAAAAAACTGAGAAGAAAAATTGAGAAAAAACGACTGAAAAAACTGAAGAAAAACTTAGAAAAAAACTGTGAAAAAAACTGTGAAAAAAAGAACTGAGATAAAAAAAACTGAAGAAAAAATTGAGCAGAAAAACTGAGCAGAAAAACTGAGAAAAAAAACTATTAAAAAAACTGAAGAAAAACGGAGTAAAAAAACTAAGAAGAAAAACTGAGAAAAAAAGACTGAAAAAACTGAAGAAAAACTTAGAAAAAAAACTGTGAAAAATACTGTGAAAAAAAGAACTGAGAAAAAAAACTGAAGAAAAACTTAGAAAAACACTGTGCACAAAACTGTGAAAAAAAAGAACTGAGATAAAAAAAACTGAAGAAAAAACTGAGCAGAAAATCTGAGCAGAAAAACTGCGAAAAAAACTATTAAAAAAAAACTGAAGAAAAACAGAGGAAAAAAACTGAGAAGAAAAATTGAGAAAAAACGACTGAAAAAACTGAAGAAAAACTTAGAAAAAAACTGTGAAAAAAACTGTGGAAAAAAAAGAACTGAGAAAAAAAACTGAAGAAGAAACTGAGCAGAAAAGCTGAGCAGAAAAACTGAGAAAAAAACGATTAAAAAAATACTGAAGAAAAACGGAGTAAAAAAAATGAGAAGAAAAATTGAGAATAAACGACTAAAAAAATTGAAGAAAAACTTAGAAAAAAACTGAAAAAAAAGAACTGAGAAAAAAAACTGAAGAAAAATTTAGAAAAAAACTGCACAAAACTGTGGAACAAAAGAACTGAGAAAAAAAACTGAGAAAAAACTGAGCAGAAAAACTGAGCAGAAAAACTGAGAAAAAAACTATTTA
Source organism: Pristiophorus japonicus (assembly GCF_044704955.1). Lineage (NCBI taxonomy): Eukaryota > Metazoa > Chordata > Chondrichthyes > Pristiophoridae > Pristiophorus > Pristiophorus japonicus. Next base: position 1,585,460 of record NW_027251071.1, read on the forward strand.
AAAAAACTGAAGAAAAACGGAGGAAAAAAACTGAGAAGAAAAATTGAGAAAAAACGACTGAAAAAACTGAAGAAAAACTTAGAAAAAAACTGTGAAAAAAACTGTGAAAAAAAAGAACTGAGAAAAAAAACTGAAATAAAAACTGAGCAGAAAAACTGAGCAGAAAAACTGAGAAAAAACCAATAAAAAAATACTGAAGAAAAACGGAGTAAAAAAACTGAGAAAAAAACTGAGAAAAAAAGATGGAAAAAACTGAAGAAAAACTTAGAAAAAAACTGTGAAGAAAAAAGAACTGAGACAAAAAACTGAAGAAAAAACTGAGCAGAAAAACTGAGCAGAAAAACTGAGAAAAAAACTATTAAAAAAACTGAAAAAAAAGAACTGAGAAAAAAAACTGAAGAAAAACTTAGAAAAACACTGTGCACAAAACTGTGAAAAAAAAGAATTGAGAAAAAAAACTGAGAAAAAACTGAGCAGAAAAATTGAGCAGAAAAACTGAGAAAAAATCTGTTAAAAAAATACTGAAGAAAAACGGAGTAAAAAAACTGAGAAGAAAAATTGAGAAAAAACGACTGAAAAAACTGAAGAAAAACTTAGAAAAAACTGTGAAAAAAACTGTGAAAAAAAAGAATTGAGAAAAAAAACTGAGAAAAAACTGAGCAGAAAAATTGAGCAGAAAAACTGAGAAAAAAAACTATTAAAAAAAACTGAAGAAAAACGGAGGAATAAAACGGAGAAGAAAAACAGAAAAAAGACTGAAAAAACTGAAGAAAAACTTGGAAAAAAAACTGTGAACAAAACAGTGAAAAAAACAAAAGAACTGAGAAAAAAAACTGAGAAAAAACTGACTAGAAAAACTGAGCAGAAAAACTGAGGAGAAAAACTAAGAAAAAAAACTATTAAAAAAAAACTGAAGAAAAAGGAGGAAAAAAACTGAGAAGAAAAACTGAGAAAAAAAGACTGAAAAAACTGAAGAAAAACTTAGAAAAAAACTGTGAAAAAAACTGTGAAAAAAATGAACTGAGAAAAAAAACTGAAGAAAAAACTGAGCAGAAAAGCTGAGCAGAAAAACTGAGAAAAAAACTATTAAAAAAATACTGAAGAAAAACGGAGTAAAAAAACTGAGAAGAAAAATTGACAAAAAACGACTGAAAAAATTGAAGAAAAACTTAGAAAAAAACTGAAAAAAAAAGATCTGAGAAAAAAAACTGAAGAAAAACTTAGAAAAAATTTTGCACAAAACTGTGGAAAAAAAGAACTGAGAAAAAAAACTGACAAAAAACTGAGCAGAAAAACTGAGAAAAAAAACTATTAAAAAAACCTGAAGAAAAACGGATGAAAAAAACTGAGAAGAAAAACTGAGAAAAAAAGACTGAAAAAACTGAAGAAAAACTTAGAAAAAAACTGTGAAGAAAAAAGAACTGAGACAAAAAACTGAAGAAAAAACTGAGCAGAAAAACTGAGCAGAAAAACTGAGAAAAAAACTATTAAAAAAATACTGAAGAAAAACGGAGTAAAAAAACTTTGAAGAAAAATTGATAAAAAACGACTGAAAAAACTGAAGAAAAACTTAGAAAAAAACTGTGAAAAAAAAGAACTGAGAAAAAAAACTGAAGAAAAATTTAGAAAAAAACTGTGCACAAAACTGTGGAAAAAAAGAACAGAGAAAAAAAACTGAGAAAAAACTGAGCAGAAAAACTGAGAAAAAAAACTATTAAAAAAAACTGAAGAAAAACGGATGAAAAAAACTGAGAAGAAAAACTGAGAAAAAAAGACGGAAAAAACTGAAGAAAAATTTAGAAAAAAACTGTGAAAAAAACTGTGAACAAAATGAACTGAGAAAAAAAACTGAAGAAAAAACTGAGCAGAAAAACTGAGCAGAAAAACTGAGAAAAAAACTATTAAAAAAATACTGAAGAAAAACGGAGTAAAAAAACTTTGAAGAAAAATTGATAAAAAACGACTGAAAAAACTGAAGAAAAACTTAGAAAAAAACTGTGAAAAAAAAGAACTGAGAAAAAAAACTGAAGAAAAAGGAGGAAAAAAACTGAGAAGAAAAACTGAGAAAAAAAGACTGAAAAAACTGAAGAAAAACTTAGAAAAATACTGTGAAAAAAAAGATGAGAAAAAAAACTGAAGAAATATTTAGAAAAAAACTGTGCACAAAACTGTGGAAAAAAAGAACTGAGAAAAAAAACTGAGAAAAAACTGAGCAGAAAAACTGAGAAAAAAAACTATTAAAAAAAACTGAAGAAAAACGGATGAAAAAAACTGAGAAGAAAAACTGAGAAAAAAAGACGGAAAAAACTGAAGAAAAATTTAGAAAAAAACTGTGAAAAAAACTGAAAAAAAATAACTTAGAAAAAAAACTGAAGAAAAACTTAGAAAAAAACTGTGCACAAAACTGTGAAAAAAAAGAACTGAGAAAAAAACTGAGAAAAAACTGAGCAGAAAAATTGAGCAGAAAAACTGAGAAAAAAAAATATTAAAAAAAACTGAAGAAAAACGGAGGAACAAAACTGAGAAGAAAAACTGAGAAAAAAGACTGAAAAAACTGAAGAAAAACTTAGAAAAAAAACTGTGAAAAAAACTGTGAAAAAAAAAACTGAGAAAAAAAACTGAAGAAAAACTTAGAAAAACACTGCACAAAACTGTGAAAAAAAAGAACTGAGATAAAAAAAACTGAAGAAAAAACTGAGCAGAAAAACTGAGCAGAAAAACTGAGAAAAAAAACTATTAAAAAAACTGAAGAAAAACGGAGTAAAAAAACTAAGAAGAAAAACTGAGAAAAAAAGACTGAAAAAACTGAAGAAAAACTTAGAAAAAAAACTGTGAAAAATACTGTGAAAAAAAGAACTGAGAAAAAAAACTGAAGAAAAACTTAGAAAAACACTGTGCACAAAACTGTGAAAAAAAAGAACTGAGATAAAAAAAACTGAAGAAAAAACTGAGCAGAAAATCTGAGCAGAAAAACTGCGAAAAAAACTATTAAAAAAAAACTGAAGAAAAACAGAGGAAAAAAACTGAGAAGAAAAATTGAGAAAAAACGACTGAAAAAACTGAAGAAAAACTTAGAAAAAAACTGTGAAAAAAACTGTGGAAAAAAAAGAACTGAGAAAAAAAACTGAAGAAGAAACTGAGCAGAAAAGCTGAGCAGAAAAACTGAGAAAAAAACGATTAAAAAAATACTGAAGAAAAACGGAGTAAAAAAACTGAGAAGAAAAATTGAGAATAAACGACTAAAAAAATTGAAGAAAAACTTAGAAAAAAACTGAAAAAAAAGAACTGAGAAAAAAAACTGAAGAAAAATTTAGAAAAAAACTGCACAAAACTGTGGAACAAAAGAACTGAGAAAAAAAACTGAGAAAAAACTGAGCAGAAAAACTGAGCAGAAAAACTGAGAAAAAAACTATTTAAAAAAACTGAAGAAAAACGGAGGAAAAAAACTGAGAAGAAAAATTGAGAAAAAACGACTGAAAAAACTGAAGAAAAACTTAGAAAAAAACTGTGAAAAAAACTGTGAAAAAAAAGAACTGAGAAAAAAAACTGAAATAAAAACTGAGCAGAAAAACTGAGCAGAAAAACTGAGAAAAAACCAATAAAAAAATACTGAAGAAAAACGGAGTAAAAAAACTGAGAAAAAAACTGAGAAAAAAAGATGGAAAAAACTGAAGAAAAACTTAGAAAAAAACTGTGAAAAAAACTGAAAAAAAAGAACTGAGAAAAAAAACTGAAGAAAAACTTAGAAAAACACTGTGCACAAAACTGTTAAAAAAAAGAATTGAGAAAAAAAACTGAGAAAAAACTGAGCAGAAAAATTGAGCAGAAAAACTGAGAAAAAATCTGTTAAAAAAATACTGAAGAAAAACGGAGTAAAAAAACTGAGAAGAAAAATTGAGAAAAAACGACTGAAAAAACTGAAGAAAAACTTAGAAAAAACTGTGAAAAAAACTGTGAAAAAAAAGAATTGAGAAAAAAAACTGAGAAAAAACTGAGCAGAAAAATTGAGCAGAAAAACTGAGAAAAAAAACTATTAAAAAAAACTGAAGAAAAACGGAGGAATAAAACGGAGAAGAAAAACAGAAAAAAGACTGAAAAAACTGAAGAAAAACTTGGAAAAAAAACTGTGAACAAAACAGTGAAAAAAACAAAAGAACTGAGAAAAAAACTGAGAAAAAACTGACTAGAAAAACTGAGCAGAAAAACTGAGGAGAAAAACTAAGAAAAAAAACTATTAAAAAAAAACTGAAGAAAAAGGAGGAAAAAAACTGAGAAGAAAAACTGAGAAAAAAAGACTGAAAAAACTGAAGAAAAACTTAGAAAAAAACTGTGAAAAAAACTGTGAAAAAAATGAACTGAGAAAAAAAACTGAAGAAAAAACTGAGCAGAAAAGCTGAGCAGAAAAACTGAGAAAAAAACTATTAAAAAAATACTGAAGAAAAACGGAGTAAAAAAACTGAGAAGAAAAATTGACAAAAAACGACTGAAAAAATTGAAGAAAAACTTAGAAAAAAACTGAAAAAAAAAGATCTGAGAAAAAAAACTGAAGAAAAACTTAGAAAAAATTTTGCACAAAACTGTGGAAAAAAAGAACTGAGAAAAAAAACTGACAAAAAACTGAGCAGAAAAACTGAGAAAAAAAACTATTAAAAAAACCTGAAGAAAAACGGATGAAAAAAACTGAGAAGAAAAACTGAGAAAAAAAGACTGAAAAAACTGAAGAAAAACTTAGAAAAAAACTGTGAAGAAAAAAGAACTGAGACAAAAAACTGAAGAAAAAACTGAGCAGAAAAACTGAGCAGAAAAACTGAGAAAAAAACTATTAAAAAAATACTGAAGAAAAACGGAGTAAAAAAACTTTGAAGAAAAATTGATAAAAAACGACTGAAAAAACTGAAGAAAAACTTAGAAAAAAACTGTGAAAAAAAAGAACTGAGAAAAAAAACTGAAGAAAAATTTAGAAAAAAACTGTGCACAAAACTGTGGAAAAAAAGAACAGAGAAAAAAAACTGAGAAAAAACTGAGCAGAAAAACTGAGAAAAAAAACTATTAAAAAAAACTGAAGAAAAACGGATGAAAAAAACTGAGAAGAAAAACTGAGAAAAAAAGACGGAAAAAACTGAAGAAAAATTTAGAAAAAAACTGTGAAAAAAACTGTGAACAAAATGAACTGAGAAAAAAAACTGAAGAAAAAACTGAGCAGAAAAACTGAGCAGAAAAACTGAGAAAAAAACTATTAAAAAAATACTGAAGAAAAACGGAGTAAAAAAACTTTGAAGAAAAATTGATAAAAAACGACTGAAAAAACTGAAGAAAAACTTAGAAAAAAACTGTGAAAAAAAAGAACTGAGAAAAAAAACTGAAGAAAAAGGAGGAAAAAAACTGAGAAGAAAAACTGAGAAAAAAAGACTGAAAAAAATTAAGAAAAACTTAGAAAAATACTGTGAAAAAAAAGATGAGAAAAAAAACTGAAGAAATATTTAGAAAAAAACTGTGCACAAAACTGTGGAAAAAAAGAACTGAGAAAAAAAACTGAGATAAAACTGAGCAGAAAAACTGAGAAAAAAAACTATTAAAAAAAACTGAAGAAAAACGGATGAAAAAAACTGAGAAGAAAAACTGAGAAAAAAAGACGGAAAAAACTGAAGAAAAATTTAGAAAAAAACTGTGAAAAAAACTGAAAAAAAATAACTTAGAAAAAAAACTGAAGAAAAACTTAGAAAAAAACTGTGCACAAAACTGTGAAAAAAAAGAACTGAGAAAAAAACTGAGAAAAAACTGAGCAGAAAAATTGAGCAGAAAAACTGAGAAAAAAAAATATTAAAAAAAACTGAAGAAAAACGGAGGAACAAAACTGAGAAGAAAAACTGAGAAAAAAGACTGAAAAAACTGAAGAAAAACTTAGAAAAAAAACTGTGAAAAAAACTGTGAAAAAAAAAACTGAGAAAAAAAACTGAAGAAAAACTTAGAAAAACACTGCACAAAACTGTGAAAAAAAAGAACTGAGATAAAAAAAACTGAAGAAAAAACTGAGCAGAAAAACTGAGCAGAAAAACTGAGAAAAAAAACTATTAAAAAAACTGAAGAAAAACGGAGTAAAAAAACTAAGAAGAAAAACTGAGAAAAAAAGACTGAAAAAACTGAAGAAAAACTTAGAAAAAAAACTGTGAAAAATACTGTGAAAAAAAGAACTGAGAAAAAAAACTGAAGAAAAACTTAGAAAAACACTGTGCACAAAACTGTGAAAAAAAAGAACTGAGATAAAAAAAACTGAAGAAAAAACTGAGCAGAAAATCTGAGCAGAAAAACTGCGAAAAAAACTATTAAAAAAAAACTGAAGAAAAACAGAGGAAAAAAACTGAGAAGAAAAATTGAGAAAAAACGACTGAAAAAACTGAAGAAAAACTTAGAAAAAAACTGTGAAAAAAACTGTGGAAAAAAAAGAACTGAGAAAAAAAACTGAAGAAGAAACTGAGCAGAAAAGCTGAGCAGAAAAACTGAGAAAAAAACTATTAAAAAAATACTGAAGAAAAACGGAGTAAAAAAACTGAGAAGAAAAATTGAGAAAAAACGACTGAAAAATTGAAGAAAAACTTAGAAAAAAACTGAAAAAAAAAGAACTGAGAAAAAAAACTGAAGAAAAACTTAGAAAAAAATGTGCACAAAACTGTGGAACAAAAGAACTGAGAAAAAAAACTGAGAAAAAACTGAGCAGAAAAACTGAGCAGAAAAACTGAGAAAAAAAACTAATTAAAAAAACTGAAGAAAAACGGAGGAAAAAAACTGAGAAGAAAAATTGAGAAAAAACGACTGAAAAAACTGAAGAAAAACTTAGAAAAAAACTGTGAAAAAAACTGTGAAAAAAAGAACTGAGATAAAAAAAACTGAAGAAAAAATTGAGCAGAAAAACTGAGCAGAAAAACTGAGAAAAAAAACTATTAAAAAAACTGAAGAAAAACGGAGTAAAAAAACTAAGAAGAAAAACTGAGAAAAAAAGACTGAAAAAACTGAAGAAAAACTTAGAAAAAAAACTGTGAAAAATACTGTGAAAAAAAGAACTGAGAAAAAAAACTGAAGAAAAACTTAGAAAAACACTGTGCACAAAACTGTGAAAAAAAAGAACTGAGATAAAAAAAACTGAAGAAAAAACTGAGCAGAAAATCTGAGCAGAAAAACTGCGAAAAAAACTATTAAAAAAAAACTGAAGAAAAACAGAGGAAAAAAACTGAGAAGAAAAATTGAGAAAAAACGACTGAAAAAACTGAAGAAAAACTTAGAAAAAAACTGTGAAAAAAACTGTGGAAAAAAAAGAACTGAGAAAAAAAACTGAAGAAGAAACTGAGCAGAAAAGCTGAGCAGAAAAACTGAGAAAAAAACGATTAAAAAAATACTGAAGAAAAACGGAGTAAAAAAACTGAGAAGAAAAATTGAGAATAAACGACTAAAAAAATTGAAGAAAAACTTAGAAAAAAACTGAAAAAAAAGAACTGAGAAAAAAAACTGAAGAAAAATTTAGAAAAAAACTGCACAAAACTGTGGAACAAAAGAACTGAGAAAAAAAACTGAGAAAAAACTGAGCAGAAAAACTGAGCAGAAAAACTGAGAAAAAAACTATTTAAAAAAACTGAAGAAAAACGGAGGAAAAAAACTGAGAAGAAAAATTGAGAAAAAACGACTGAAAAAACTGAAGAAAAACTTAGAAAAAAACTGTGAAAAAAACTGTGAAAAAAAAGAACTGAGAAAAAAAACTGAAATAAAAACTGAGCAGAAAAACTGAGCAGAAAAACTGAGAAAAAACCAATAAAAAAATACTGAAGAAAAACGGAGTAAAAAAACTGAGAAAAAAACTGAGAAAAAAAGATGGAAAAAACTGAAGAAAAACTTAGAAAAAAACTGTGAAAAAAACTGAAAAAAAAGAACTGAGAAAAAAAACTGAAGAAAAACTTAGAAAAACACTGTGCACAAAACTGTGAAAAAAAAGAATTGAGAAAAAAAACTGAGAAAAAACTGAGCAGAAAAATTGAGCAGAAAAACTGAGAAAAAATCTGTTAAAAAAATACTGAAGAAAAACGGAGTAAAAAAACTGAGAAGAAAAATTGAGAAAAAACGACTGAAAAAACTGAAGAAAAACTTAGAAAAAACTGTGAAAAAAACTGTGAAAAAAAAGAATTGAGAAAAAAAACTGAGAAAAAACTGAGCAGAAAAATTGAGCAGAAAAACTGAGAAAAAAAACTATTAAAAAAAACTGAAGAAAAACGGAGGAATAAAACGGAGAAGAAAAACAGAAAAAAGACTGAAAAAACTGAAGAAAAACTTGGAAAAAAAACTGTGAACAAAACAGTGAAAAAAACAAAAGAACTGAGAAAAAAAACTGAGAAAAAACTGACTAGAAAAACTGAGCAGAAAAACTGAGGAGAAAAACTAAGAAAAAAAACTATTAAAAAAAAACTGAAGAAAAAGGAGGAAAAAAACTGAGAAGAAAAACTGAGAAAAAAAGACTGAAAAAACTGAAGAAAAACTTAGAAAAAAACTGTGAAAAAAACTGTGAAAAAAATGAACTGAGAAAAAAAACTGAAGAAAAAACTGAGCAGAAAAGCTGAGCAGAAAAACTGAGAAAAAAACTATTAAAAAAATACTGAAGAAAAACGGAGTAAAAAAACTGAGAAGAAAAATTGACAAAAAACGACTGAAAAAATTGAAGAAAAACTTAGAAAAAAACTGAAAAAAAAAGATCTGAGAAAAAAAACTGAAGAAAAACTTAGAAAAAATTTTGCACAAAACTGTGGAAAAAAAGAACTGAGAAAAAAAACTGACAAAAAACTGAGCAGAAAAACTGAGAAAAAAAACTATTAAAAAAACCTGAAGAAAAACGGATGAAAAAAACTGAGAAGAAAAACTGAGAAAAAAAGACTGAAAAAACTGAAGAAAAACTTAGAAAAAAACTGTGAAGAAAAAAGAACTGAGACAAAAAACTGAAGAAAAAACTGAGCAGAAAAACTGAGCAGAAAAACTGAGAAAAAAACTATTAAAAAAATACTGAAGAAAAACGGAGTAAAAAAACTTTGAAGAAAAATTGATAAAAAACGACTGAAAAAACTGAAGAAAAACTTAGAAAAAAACTGTGAAAAAAAAGAACTGAGAAAAAAAACTGAAGAAAAATTTAGAAAAAAACTGTGCACAAAACTGTGGAAAAAAAGAACAGAGAAAAAAAACTGAGAAAAAACTGAGCAGAAAAACTGAGAAAAAAAACTATTAAAAAAAACTGAAGAAAAACGGATGAAAAAAACTGAGAAGAAAAACTGAGAAAAAAAGACGGAAAAAACTGAAGAAAAATTTAGAAAAAAACTGTGAAAAAAACTGTGAACAAAATGAACTGAGAAAAAAAACTGAAGAAAAAACTGAGCAGAAAAACTGAGCAGAAAAACTGAGAAAAAAACTATTAAAAAAATACTGAAGAAAAACGGAGTAAAAAAACTTTGAAGAAAAATTGATAAAAAACGACTGAAAAAACTGAAGAAAAACTTAGAAAAAAACTGTGAAAAAAAAGAACTGAGAAAAAAAACTGAAGAAAAAGGAGGAAAAAAACTGAGAAGAAAAACTGAGAAAAAAAGACTGAAAAAACTGAAGAAAAACTTAGAAAAATACTGTGAAAAAAAAGATGAGAAAAAAAACTGAAGAAATATTTAGAAAAAAACTGTGCACAAAACTGTGGAAAAAAAGAACTGAGAAAAAAAACTGAGAAAAAACTGAGCAGAAAAACTGAGAAAAAAAACTATTAAAAAAAACTGAAGAAAAACGGATGAAAAAAACTGAGAAGAAAAACTGAGAAAAAAAGACGGAAAAAACTGAAGAAAAATTTAGAAAAAAACTGTGAAAAAAACTGAAAAAAAATAACTTAGAAAAAAAACTGAAGAAAAACTTAGAAAAAAACTGTGCACAAAACTGTGAAAAAAAAGAACTGAGAAAAAAACTGAGAAAAAACTGAGCAGAAAAATTGAGCAGAAAAACTGAGAAAAAAAAATATTAAAAAAAACTGAAGAAAAACGGAGGAACAAAACTGAGAAGAAAAACTGAGAAAAAAGACTGAAAAAACTGAAGAAAAACTTAGAAAAAAAACTGTGAAAAAAACTGTGAAAAAAAAAACTGAGAAAAAAAAACTGAAGAAAAACTTAGAAAAACACTGCACAAAACTGTGAAAAAAAAGAACTGAGATAAAAAAAACTGAAGAAAAAACTGAGCAGAAAAACTGAGCAGAAAAACTGAGAAAAAAAACTATTAAAAAAACTGAAGAAAAACGGAGTAAAAAAACTAAGAAGAAAAACTGAGAAAAAAAGACTGAAAAAACTGAAGAAAAACTTAGAAAAAAAACTGTGAAAAATACTGTGAAAAAAAGAACTGAGAAAAAAAACTGAAGAAAAACTTAGAAAAACACTGTGCACAAAACTGTGAAAAAAAAGAACTGAGATAAAAAAAACTGAAGAAAAAACTGAGCAGAAAATCTGAGCAGAAAAACTGCGAAAAAAACTATTAAAAAAAAACTGAAGAAAAACAGAGGAAAAAAACTGAGAAGAAAAATTGAGAAAAAACGACTGAAAAAACTGAAGAAAAATTTAGAAAAAAACTGCACAAAACTGTGGAACAAAAGAACTGAGAAAAAAAACTGAGAAAAAACTGAGCAGAAAAACTGAGCAGAAAAACTGAGAAAAAAACTATTTAAAAAAACTGAAGAAAAACGGAGGAAAAAAACTGAGAAGAAAAATTGAGAAAAAACGACTGAAAAAACTGAAGAAAAACTTAGAAAAAAACTGTGAAAAAAACTGTGAAAAAAAAGAACTGAGAAAAAAAACTGAAATAAAAACTGAGCAGAAAAACTGAGCAGAAAAACTGAGAAAAAACCAATAAAAAAATACTGAAGAAAAACGGAGTAAAAAAACTGAGAAAAAAACTGAGAAAAAAAGATGGAAAAAACTGAAGAAAAACTTAGAAAAAAACTGTGAAAAAAACTGAAAAAAAAGAACTGAGAAAAAAAACTGAAGAAAAACTTAGAAAAACACTGTGCACAAAACTGTGAAAAAAAAGAATTGAGAAAAAAAACTGAGAAAAAACTGAGCAGAAAAATTGAGCAGAAAAACTGAGAAAAAATCTGTTAAAAAAATACTGAAGAAAAACGGAGTAAAAAAACTGAGAAGAAAAATTGAGAAAAAACGACTGAAAAAACTGAAGAAAAACTTAGAAAAAACTGTGAAAAAAACTGTGAAAAAAAAGAATTGAGAAAAAAAACTGAGAAAAAACTGAGCAGAAAAATTGAGCAGAAAAACTGAGAAAAAAAACTATTAAAAAAAACTGAAGAAAAACGGAGGAATAAAACGGAGAAGAAAAACAGAAAAAAGACTGAAAAAACTGAAGAAAAACTTGGAAAAAAAACTGTGAACAAAACAGTGAAAAAAACAAAAGAACTGAGAAAAAAAACTGAGAAAAAACTGACTAGAAAAACTGAGCAGAAAAACTGAGGAGAAAAACTAAGAAAAAAAACTATTAAAAAAAAACTGAAGAAAAAGGAGGAAAAAAACTGAGAAGAAAAACTGAGAAAAAAAGACTGAAAAAACTGAAGAAAAACTTAGAAAAAAACTGTGAAAAAAACTGTGAAAAAAATGAACTGAGAAAAAAAACTGAAGAAAAAACTGAGCAGAAAAGCTGAGCAGAAAAACTGAGAAAAAAACTATTAAAAAAATACTGAAGAAAAACGGAGTAAAAAAACTGAGAAGAAAAATTGACAAAAAACGACTGAAAAAATTGAAGAAAAACTTAGAAAAAAACTGAAAAAAAAAGATCTGAGAAAAAAAACTGAAGAAAAACTTAGAAAAAATTTTGCACAAAACTGTGGAAAAAAAGAACTGAGAAAAAAAACTGACAAAAAACTGAGCAGAAAAACTGAGAAAAAAAACTATTAAAAAAACCTGAAGAAAAACGGATGAAAAAAACTGAGAAGAAAAACTGAGAAAAAAAGACTGAAAAAACTGAAGAAAAACTTAGAAAAAAACTGTGAAGAAAAAAGAACTGAGACAAAAAACTGAAGAAAAAACTGAGCAGAAAAACTGAGCAGAAAAACTGAGAAAAAAACTATTAAAAAAATACTGAAGAAAAACGGAGTAAAAAAACTTTGAAGAAAAATTGATAAAAAACGACTGAAAAAACTGAAGAAAAACTTAGAAAAAAACTGTGAAAAAAAAGAACTGAGAAAAAAAACTGAAGAAAAATTTAGAAAAAAACTGTGCACAAAACTGTGGAAAAAAAGAACAGAGAAAAAAAACTGAGAAAAAACTGAGCAGAAAAACTGAGAAAAAAAACTATTAAAAAAAACTGAAGAAAAACGGATGAAAAAAACTGAGAAGAAAAACTGAGAAAAAAAGACGGAAAAAACTGAAGAAAAATTTAGAAAAAAACTGTGAAAAAAACTGTGAACAAAATGAACTGAGAAAAAAAACTGAAGAAAAAACTGAGCAGAAAAACTGAGCAGAAAAACTGAGAAAAAAACTATTAAAAAAATACTGAAGAAAAACGGAGTAAAAAAACTTTGAAGAAAAATTGATAAAAAACGACTGAAAAAACTGAAGAAAAACTTAGAAAAAAACTGTGAAAAAAAAGAACTGAGAAAAAAAACTGAAGAAAAAGGAGGAAAAAAACTGAGAAGAAAAACTGAGAAAAAAAGACTGAAAAAACTGAAGAAAAACTTAGAAAAATACTGTGAAAAAAAAGATGAGAAAAAAAACTGAAGAAATATTTAGAAAAAAACTGTGCACAAAACTGTGGAAAAAAAGAACTGAGAAAAAAAACTGAGAAAAAACTGAGCAGAAAAACTGAGAAAAAAAACTATTAAAAAAAACTGAAGAAAAACGGATGAAAAAAACTGAGAAGAAAAACTGAGAAAAAAAGACGGAAAAAACTGAAGAAAAATTTAGAAAAAAACTGTGAAAAAAACTGAAAAAAAATAACTTAGAAAAAAAACTGAAGAAAAACTTAGAAAAAAACTGTGCACAAAACTGTGAAAAAAAAGAACTGAGAAAAAAACTGAGAAAAAACTGAGCAGAAAAATTGAGCAGAAAAACTGAGAAAAAAAAATATTAAAAAAAACTGAAGAAAAACGGAGGAACAAAACTGAGAAGAAAAACTGAGAAAAAAGACTGAAAAAACTGAAGAAAAACTTAGAAAAAAAACTGTGAAAAAAACTGTGAAAAAAAAAACTGAGAAAAAAAACTGAAGAAAAACTTAGAAAAACACTGCACAAAACTGTGAAAAAAAAGAACTGAGATAAAAAAAACTGAAGAAAAAACTGAGCAGAAAAACTGAGCAGAAAAACTGAGAAAAAAAACTATTAAAAAAACTGAAGAAAAACGGAGTAAAAAAACTAAGAAGAAAAACTGAGAAAAAAAGACTGAAAAAACTGAAGAAAAACTTAGAAAAAAAACTGTGAAAAATACTGTGAAAAAAAGAACTGAGAAAAAAAACTGAAGAAAAACTTAGAAAAACACTGTGCACAAAACTGTGAAAAAAAAGAACTGAGATAAAAAAAACTGAAGAAAAAACTGAGCAGAAAATCTGAGCAGAAAAACTGCGAAAAAAACTATTAAAAAAAAACTGAAGAAAAACAGAGGAAAAAAACTGAGAAGAAAAATTGAGAAAAAACGACTGAAAAAACTGAAGAAAAACTTAGAAAAAAACTGTGAAAAAAACTGTGGAAAAAAAAGAACTGAGAAAAAAAACTGAAGAAGAAACTGAGCAGAAAAGCTGAGCAGAAAAACTGAGAAAAAAACGATTAAAAAAATACTGAAGAAAAACGGAGTAAAAAAACTGAGAAGAAAAATTGAGAATAAACGACTAAAAAAATTGAAGAAAAACTTAGAAAAAAACTGAAAAAAAAGAACTGAGAAAAAAAACTGAAGAAAAATTTAGAAAAATACTGCACAAAACTGTGGAACAAAAGAACTGAGAAAAAAAACTGAGAAAAAACTGAGCAGAAAAACTGAGCAGAAAAACTGAGAAAAAAACTATTTAAAAAAACTGAAGAAAAACGGAGGAAAAAAACTGAGAAGAAAAATTGAGAAAAAACGACTGAAAAAACTGAAGAAAAACTTAGAAAAAAACTGTGAAAAAAACTGTGAAAAAAAAGAACTGAGAAAAAAAACTGAAATAAAAACTGAGCAGAAAAACTGAGCAGAAAAACTGAGAAAAAACCAATAAAAAAATACTGAAGAAAAACGGAGTAAAAAAACTGAGAAAAAAACTGAGAAAAAAAGATGGAAAAAACTGAAGAAAAACTTAGAAAAAAACTGTGAAAAAAACTGAAAAAAAAGAACTGAGAAAAAAAACTGAAGAAAAACTTAGAAAAACACTGTGCACAAAACTGTGAAAAAAAAGAATTGAGAAAAAAAACTGAGAAAAAACTGAGCAGAAAAATTGAGCAGAAAAACTGAGAAAAAATCTGTTAAAAAAATACTGAAGAAAAACGGAGTAAAAAAACTGAGAAGAAAAATTGAGAAAAAACGACTGAAAAAACTGAAGAAAAACTTAGAAAAAACTGTGAAAAAAACTGTGAAAAAAAAGAATTGAGAAAAAAAACTGAGAAAAAACTGAGCAGAAAAATTGAGCAGAAAAACTGAGAAAAAAAACTATTAAAAAAAACTGAAGAAAAACGGAGGAATAAAACGGAGAAGAAAAACAGAAAAAAGACTGAAAAAACTGAAGAAAAACTTGGAAAAAAAACTGTGAACAAAACAGTGAAAAAAACAAAAGAACTGAGAAAAAAAACTGAGAAAAAACTGACTAGAAAAACTGAGCAGAAAAACTGAGGAGAAAAACTAAGAAAAAAAACTATTAAAAAAAAACTGAAGAAAAAGGAGGAAAAAAACTGAGAAGAAAAACTGAGAAAAAAAGACTGAAAAAACTGAAGAAAAACTTAGAAAAAAACTGTGAACAAAACAGTGAAAAAAACAAAAGAACTGAGAAAAAAAACTGAGAAAAAACTGACTAGAAAAACTGAGCAGAAAAACTGAGGAGAAAAACTAAGAAAAAAAACTATTAAAAAAAAACTGAAGAAAAAGGAGGAAAAAAACTGAGAAGAAAAACTGAGAAAAAAAGACTGAAAAAACTGAAGAAAAACTTAGAAAAAAACTGTGAAAAAAACTGAAAAAAAAAGAACTGTGAAAAAAAACTGAAGAAAAACTTAGAAAAAAATGTGCACAAAACTGTGGAAAAAAAGAACTGAGAAAAAAAACTGAGAAAAAACTGAGCAGAAAAACTGAGAAAAAAAGACGGAAAAAACTGAAGAAAAACTTTGAAAAAAACTGTGAAAAAAACTGAAAAAAAAGAACTGAGAAAAAAAACTGAAGAAAAAACTGAGCAGAAAAACTGAGCAGAAAAACTGAGAAAAAAACTATTAAAAAAATACTGAAGAAAAACGGTGTAAAAAAACTGAGAAGAAAAATTGAGAAAAAACGACTGAAAAAACTGAAGAAAAACTTAGAAGAAAACTGTGAAAAAAAAGAACTGAGAAAAAAACTGAAGAAAAACTTAGAAAAACACTGTGCACAAAACTGTGAAAAAAAAGAATTGAGAAAAAAAACTGAGAAAAAACTGAGCAGAAAAATTGAGCAGAAAAACTGAGAAAAAAAACTATTAAAAAAAACTGAAGAAAAACGGAGGAATAAAACTGAGAAGAAAAACTGAGAAAAAAGACTGAAAAAACTGAAGAAAAACTTAGAAAAAAACTGTGAAAAAAAAAAGAACTGAGAAAAAAAACTGAAGAAAAACTTAGAAAAAAACTGTGCACAAAACTGTGGAACAAAAGAACTGAGAAAAAAAACTGAGAAAAAACTGAGCAGAAAAACTGAGCAGAAAAACTGAGAAAAAAAACTAATTAAAAAAACTGAAGAAAAACGGAGGAAAAAAACTGAGAAGAAAAATTGAGAAAAAACGACTGAAAAAACTGAAGAAAAACTTAGAAAAAAACTGTGAAAAAAACTGTGAAAAAAAAGAACTGAGAAAAAAAACTAAGAAAAAATTGAGCAGAAAAACTGAGCAGAAAAACTGAGAAAAAAAACTATTAAAAAAACTGAAGAAAAACGGAGTAAAAAAACTAAGAAGAAAAACTGAGAAAAAAAGACTGAAAAAACTGAAGAAAAACTTAGAAAAAAAACTGTGAAAAATACTGTGAAAAAAAGAACTGAGAAAAAAAACTGAAGAAAAACTTAGAAAAACACTGTGCACAAAACTGTGAAAAAAAAGAACTGAGATAAAAAAAACTGAAGAAAAAACTGAGCAGAAAATCTGAGCAGAAAAACTGCGAAAAAAACTATTAAAAAAAAACTGAAGAAAAACAGAGGAAAAAAACTGAGAAGAAAAATTGAGAAAAAACGACTGAAAAAACTGAAGAAAAACTTAGAAAAAAACTGTGAAAAAAACTGTGGAAAAAAAAGAACTGAGAAAAAAAACTGAAGAAGAAACTGAGCAGAAAAGCTGAGCAGAAAAACTGAGAAAAAAACGATTAAAAAAATACTGAAGAAAAACGGAGTAAAAAAACTGAGAAGAAAAATTGAGAATAAACGACTAAAAAAATTGAAGAAAAACTTAGAAAAAAACTGAAAAAAAAGAACTGAGAAAAAAAACTGAAGAAAAATTTAGAAAAAAACTGCACAAAACTGTGGAACAAAAGAACTGAGAAAAAAAACTGAGAAAAAACTGAGCAGAAAAACTGAGCAGAAAAACTGAGAAAAAAACTATTTAAAAAAACTGAAGAAAAACGGAGGAAAAAAACTGAGAAGAAAAATTGAGAAAAAACGACTGAAAAAACTGAAGAAAAACTTAGAAAAAAACTGTGAAAAAAACTGTGAAAAAAAAGAACTGAGAAAAAAAACTGAAATAAAAACTGAGCAGAAAAACTGAGCAGAAAAACTGAGAAAAAACCAATAAAAAAATACTGAAGAAAAACGGAGTAAAAAAACTGAGAAAAAAACTGAGAAAAAAAGATGGAAAAAACTGAAGAAAAACTTAGAAAAAAACTGTGAAAAAAACTGTGAAAAAAAAGAACTGAGAAAAAAAACTAAGAAAAAATTGAGCAGAAAAACTGAGCAGAAAAACTGAGAAAAAAAACTATTAAAAAAACTGAAGAAAAACTGAGTAAAAAAACTGAGAAGAAAAACTGAGAAAAAAAGACTGAAAAAACTGAAGAAAAACTTAGAAAAAAAACTGTGAAAAATACTGTGAAAAAAAGAACTGAGAAAAAAAACTGAAGAAAAACTTAGAAAAACACTGTGCACAAAACTGTGAAAAAAAAGAACTGAGATAAAAAAAACTGAAGAAAAAACTGAGCAGAAAATCTGAGCAGAAAAACTGCGAAAAAAACTATTAAAAAAAAACTGAAGAAAAACGGAGGAAAAAAACTGAGAAGAAAAATTGAGAAAAAACGACTGAAAAAACTGAAGAAAAACTTAGAAAAAAACTGTGAAAAAAACTGTGGAAAAAAAAGAACTGAGAAAAAAAACTGAAGAAGAAACTGAGCAGAAAAGCTGAGCAGAAAAACTGAGAAAAAAACGATTAAAAAAATACTGAAGAAAAACGGAGTAAAAAAACTGAGAAGAAAAATTGAGAATAAACGACTGAAAAAATTGAAGAAAAACTTAGAAAAAAACTGAAAAAAAAGAACTGAGAAAAAAAACTGAAGAAAAATTTAGAAAAAAACTGCACAAAACTGTGGAACAAAAGAACTGAGAAAAAAAACTGAGAAAAAACTGAGCAGAAAAACTGAGCAGAAAAACTGAGAAAAAAACTATTTAAAAAAACTGAAGAAAAACGGAGGAAAAAAACTGAGAAGAAAAATTGAGAAAAAACGACTGAAAAAACTGAAGAAAAACTTAGAAAAAAACTGTGAAAAAAACTGTGAAAAAAAAGAACTGAGAAAAAAAACTGAAATAAAAACTGAGCAGAAAAACTGAGCAGAAAAACTGAGAAAAAACCAATAAAAAAATACTGAAGAAAAACGGAGTAAAAAAACTGAGAAAAAAACTGAGAAAAAAAGATGGAAAAAACTGAAGAAAAACTTAGAAAAAAACTGTGAAAAAAACTGAAAAAAAAGAACTGAGAAGAAAAACTTAGAAAAACACTGTGCACAAAACTGTGAAAAAAAAGAATTGAGAAAAAAAACTGAGAAAAAACTGAGCAGAAAAATTGAGCAGAAAAACTGAGAAAAAATCTGTTAAAAAAATACTGAAGAAAAACGGAGTAAAAAAACTGAGAAGAAAAATTGAGAAAAAACGACTGACAAAACTGAAGAAAAACTTAGAAAAAACTGTGAAAAAAACTGTGAAAAAAAAGAATTGAGAAAAAAAACTGAGAAAAAACTGAGCAGAAAAATTGAGCAGAAAAACTGAGAAAAAAAACTATTAAAAAAAACTGAAGAAAAACGGAGGAATAAAACGGAGAAGAAAAACAGAAAAAAGACTGAAAAAACTGAAGAAAAACTTAGAAAAAAACTGTGAAAAAAACTGTGAAAAAAATGAACTGAGAAAAAAAACTGAAGAAAAAACTGAGCAGAAAAATTGAGCAGAAAAACTGAGAAAAAAAACTATTAAAAAAAACTGAAGAAAAACGGAGGAATAAAACTGAGAAGAAAAACTGAGAAAAAAGACTGAAAAAACTGAAGAAAAACTTAGAAAAAAACTGTGAAAAAAAAAGAACTGAGAAAAAAAACTGAAGAAAAACTTAGAAAAAAACTGTGCACAAAACTGTGGAACAAAAGAACTGAGAAAAAAAACTGAGAAAAAACTGAGCAGAAAAACTGAGCAGAAAAACTGAGAAAAAAAACTAATTAAAAAAACTGAAGAAAAACGGAGGAAAAAAACTGAGAAGAAAAATTGAGAAAAAACGACTGAAAAAACTGAAGTAAAACTTAGAAAAAAACTGTGAAAAAAACTGTGAAAAAAAAGAACTGAGAAAAAAAACTAAGAAAAAATTGAGCAGAAAAACTGAGCAGAAAAACTGAGAAAAAAAACTATTAAAAAAACTGAAGAAAAACGGAGTAAAAAAACTGAGAAGAAAAACTGAGAAAAAAAGACTGAAAAAACTGAAGAAAAACTTCGAAAAAAAACTGTGAAAAATACTGTGAAAAAAAGAACTGAGAAAAAAAACTGAAGAAAAACTTAGAAAAACACTGTGCACAAAACTGTGAAACCAAAGAACTGAGAAAAAAAACTGAGAAAAAACTGAGCAGAAAAACTGAGCAGAAAAACTGAGAAAAAAACTATATAAAAAAACTGAAGAAAAACGGAGGAAAAAAACTGAGAAGAAAATTTGAGAAAAAACGACTGAAAAAACTGAAGAAAAACTTGGAAAAAAAACTGTGAAAAAAACTGTGAAAAAAATGAACTGAGAAAAAAAACTGAAGAAAAAACTGAGCAGAAAAGCTGAGCAGAAAAACTGAGAAAAAAACTATTAAAAAAATACTGAAGAAAAACGGAGTAAAAAAACTGAGAAGAAAAATTGACAAAAAACGACTGAAAAAATTGAAGAAAAACTTAGAAAAAAACTGAAAAAAAAAGATCTGAGAAAAAAAACTGAAGAAAAACTTAGAAAAAATTTTGCACAAAACTGTGGAAAAAAAGAACTGAGAAAAAAAACTGACAAAAAACTGAGCAGAAAAACTGAGAAAAAAAACTATTAAAAAAACCTGAAGAAAAACGGATGAAAAAAACTGAGAAGAAAAACTGAGAAAAAAAGACTGAAAAAACTGAAGAAAAACTTAGAAAAAAACTGTGAAGAAAAAAGAACTGAGACAAAAAACTGAAGAAAAAACTGAGCAGAAAAACTGAGCAGAAAAACTGAGAAAAAAACTATTAAAAAAATACTGAAGAAAAACGGAGTAAAAAAACTTTGAAGAAAAATTGATAAAAAACGACTGAAAAAACTGAAGAAAAACTTAGAAAAAAAGTGTGAAAAAAAAGAACTGAGAAAAAAAACTGAAGAAAAATTTAGAAAAAAACTGTGCACAAAACTGTGGAAAAAAAGAACAGAGAAAAAAAACTGAGAAAAAACTGAGCAGAAAAACTGAGAAAAAAAACTATTAAAAAAAACTGAAGAAAAACGGATGAAAAAAACTGAGAAGAAAAACTGAGAAAAAAAGACGGAAAAAACTGAAGAAAAATTTAGAAAAAAACTGTGAAAAAAACTGTGAACAAAATGAACTGAGAAAAAAAACTGAAGAAAAAACTGAGCAGAAAAACTGAGCAGAAAAACTGAGAAAAAAACTATTAAAAAAATACTGAAGAAAAACGGAGTAAAAAAACTTTGAAGAAAAATTGATAAAAAACGACTGAAAAAACTGAAGAAAAACTTAGAAAAAAACTGTGAAAAAAAAGAACTGAGAAAAAAAACTGAAGAAAAAGGAGGAAAAAAACTGAGAAGAAAAACTGAGAAAAAATGACTGAAAAAACTGAAGAAAAACTTAGAAAAATACTGTGAAAAAAAAGATGAGAAAAAAAACTGAAGAAATATTTAGAAAAAAACTGTGCACAAAACTGTGGAAAAAAAGAACTGAGAAAAAAAACTGAGAAAAAACTGAGCAGAAAAACTGAGAAAAAAAACTATTAAAAAAAACTGAAGAAAAACGGATGAAAAAAACTGAGAAGAAAAACTGAGAAAAAAAGACGGAAAAAACTGAAGAAAAATTTAGAAAAAAACTGTGAAAAAAACTGAAAAAAAATAACTTAGAAAAAAAACTGAAGAAAAACTTAGAAAAAAACTGTGCACAAAACTGTGAAAAAAAAGAACTGAGAAAAAAACTGAGAAAAAACTGAGCAGAAAAATTGAGCAGAAAAAATGAGAAAAAAAAATATTAAAAAAAACTGAAGAAAAACGGAGGAACAAAACTGAGAAGAAAAACTGAGAAAAAAGACTGAAAAAACTGAAGAAAAACTTAGAAAAAAAACTGTGAAAAAAACTGTGAAAAAAAAACTGAGAAAAAAAACTGAAGAAAAACTTAGAAAAACACTGCACAAAACTGTGAAAAAAAAGAACTGAGATAAAAAAAACTGAAGAAAAAACTGAGCAGAAAATCTGAGCAGAAAAACTGAGAAAAAAACTATTAAAAAAATACTGAAGAAAAACGGAGTAAAAAAACTGAGAAGAAAAATTGAGAAAAAACGACTGAAAAAACTGAAGAAAAACTGAGAAAAAAACTGAAAAAAAAGAACTGAGAAAAAAAACTGAAGAAAAATTTAGAAAAAAACTGTGCACAAAACTGTGGAACAAAAGAACTGAGAAAAAAACTGAGAAAAAACTGAGCAGAAAAACTAAGCAGAAAAACTGAGAAAAAAACTATTTAAAAAAACTGAAGAAAAACGGAGGAAAAAAACTGAGAAGAAAAATTGAGAAAAAACGACTGAAAAAAACTGAAGAAAAACTTAGAAAAAAACTGTGAAAAAAACTGTGGAAAAAAAAGAACTGAGAAAAAAAACTGAAGAAGAAACTGAGCAGAAAAGCTGAGCAGAAAAACTGAGAAAAAAACGATTAAAAAAATACTGAAGAAAAACGGAGTAAAAAAACTGAGAAGAAAAATTGAGAAAAAACGACTGAAAAAATTGAAGAAAAACTTAGAAAAAAACTGAAAAAAAAGAACTGAGAAAAAAAACTGAAGAAAAATTTAGAAAAAAACTGCACAAAACTGTGGAACAAAAGAACTGAGAAAAAAAACTGAGAAAAAACTGAGCAGAAAAACTGAGCAGAAAAACTGAGAAAAAAACTATTTAAAAAAACTGAAGAAAAACGGAGGAAAAAAACTGAGAAGAAAAATTGAGAAAAAACGACTGAAAAAACTGAAGAAAAACTTAGAAAAAAACTGTGAAAAAAACTGTGAAAAAAAAGAACTGAGAAAAAAAACTGAAGAAAAAACTGAGCAGAAAAGCTGAGCAGAAAAACTGAGAAAAAAACTATTAAAAAAATACTGAAGAAAAAGGGAGTAAAAAAACTGAGAAGAAAAATTGACAAAAAACGACTGAAAAAATTGAAGAAAAACTTAGAAAAAAACTGAAAAAAAAAGATCTGAGAAAAAAAACTGAAGAAAAACTTAGAAAAAATTTTGCACAAAACTGTGGAAAAAAAGAACTGAGAAAAAAAACTGATAAAAAAACCTGAAGAAAAACGGATGAAAAAAACTGAGAAGAAAAACTGAGAAAAAAAGACTGAAAAAACTGAAGAAAAACTGTGAAAATAAGTGTGAAAAAAAAGAACTGAGAAAAAAAACTGAAGAAAAACTTGGAAAAAAACTGTGAACAAAACAATGAAAAAAAAGAAGAACTGAGAAAAACAACTGAGAAAAAACTGACTAGAAAAACTGAGCAGAAAAACTGAGGAGAAAAACTGAGAAAAAAAACTATTAAAAAAAAACTGAAGAAAAAGGAGGAAAAAAACTGAGAAGAAAAACTGAGAAAAAAAGACTGAAAAAACTGAAGAAAAACTTAGAAAAAAACTGTGAAAAAAAAGAACTGAGAAAAAAAACTGAAGAAAAATTTAGAAAAAAACTGTGCACAAAACTGTGGAAAAAAAGAACTGAGAAAAAAAACTGAGAAAAAATTGAGCAGAAAAACTGAGCAGAAAAACTGAGAAAAAAAGCTATTAAAAAAAACTGAAGAAAAACGGATGAAAAAAACTGAGAAGAAAAACTGAGAAAAAAAGACTGAAAAAACTGAAGAAAAACTTAGAAAAAAAACTGTGAAAAAAACTGAAAAAAAATAACTTAGAAAAAAAACTGAAGAAAAACTTAGAAAAAAACTGTGCACAAAACTGTGAAAAAAAAGAACTGAGAAAAAAAACTGAGAAAAAACTGAGCAGAAAAATTGAGCAGAAAAACTGAGAAAAAAAACTATTAAAAAAAACTGAAGAAAAACGGAGGAATAAAACTGAGAAGAAAAACTGAGAAAAAAGACTGAAAAAACTGAAGAAAAACTTAGAAAAAAAACTGTGAAAAAAACTGTGAAAAAAGAACTGAGAAAAAAAACTGAAGAAAAACTTAGAAAAACACTGTGCACAAAACTGTGAAACCAAAGAACTGAGAAAAAAAACTGAGAAAAAACTGAGCAGAAAAACTGAGCAGAAAAACTGAGAAAAAAACTATTTAAAAAAACTGAAGAAAAACGGAGGAAAAAAACTGAGAAGAAAATTTGAGAAAAAACGACTGAAAAAACTGAAGAAAAACTTAGAAAAAAACTGTGAAAAAAACTGTGAAAAAAAAGAACTGAGAAAAAAAACTGAAGAAAAAACTGAGCAGAAAAGCTGAGCAGAAAAACTGAGAAAAAAACTATTAAAAAAATACTGAAGAAAAACGGAGTAAAAAAACTGAGAAGAAAAATTGACAAAAAACGACTGAAAAAATTGAAGAAAAACTTAGAAAAAATTTTGCACAAAACTGTGGAAAAAAAGAACTGAGAAAAAAAACTGACAAAAAACTGAGCAGAAAAACTGAGAAAAAAAACTATTAAAAAAACCTGAAGAAAAACGGATGAAAAAAACTGAGAAGAAAAACTGAGAAAAAAAGACTGAAAAAACTGAAGAAAAATTTAGAAAAAAACTGTGAAAAAAACTGTGAACAAAATCAACTGAGAAAAAAAACTGAAGAAAAAACTGAGCAGAAAAACTGAGCAGAAAAACTGAGAAAAAAACTATTAAAAAAATACTGAAGAAAAACGGAGTAAAAAAACTTTGAAGAAAAATTGATAAAAAACGACTGAAAAAACTGAAGAAAAACTTAGAAAAAAACTGTGAAAAAAAAGAACTGAGAAAAAAAACTGAAGAAAAAGGAGGAAAAAAACTGAGAAGAAAAACAGAGAAAAAAAGACTGAAAAAACTGAAGAAAAACTTAAAAAAAAAACTATTAAAAAAAACTGAAGAAAAACGGATGAAAAAAACTGAGAAGAAAAACTGAGAAAAAAAGACGGAAAAAACTGAAGAAAAATTTAGAAAAAAACAGTGAAAAAAACTGAAAAAAAATAACTTAGAAAAAAAACTGAAGAAAAACTTAGAAAAAAACTGTGCACAAAACTGTGAAAAAAAAGAACTGAGAAAAAAACTGAGAAAAAACTGAGCAGAAAAATTGAGCAGAAAAACTGAGAAAAAAAAATATAAAAAAAAACTGAAGAAAAACGGAGGAACAAAACTGAGAAGAAAAACTGAGAAAAAAGACTGAAAAAACTGAAGAAAAACTTGGAAAAAATTTTGCACAAAACTGTGGAAAAAAAGAACTGAGAAAAAAAACTGACAAAAAACTGAGCAGAAAAACTGAGAAAAAAAACTATTAAAAAAACCTGAAGAAAAACGGATGAAAAAAACTGAGAAGAAAAACTGAGAAAAAAAGACTGAAAAAACTGAAGAAAAATTTAGAAAAAAACTGTGAAAAAAACTGTGAACAAAATGAACTGAGAAAAAAAACTGAAGAAAAAACTGAGCAGAAAAACTGAGCAGAAAAACTGAGAAAAAAACTATTAAAAAAATACTGAAGAAAAACGGAGTAAAAAAACTTTGAAGAAAAATTGATAAAAAACGACTGAAAAAACTGAAGAAAAACTTAGAAAAAAACTGTGAAAAAAAAGAACTGAGAAAAAAAACTGAAGAAAAAGGAGGAAAAAAACTGAGAAGAAAAACAGAGAAAAAAAGACTGAAAAAACTGAAGAAAAACTTAAAAAAAAAACTATTAAAAAAAACTGAAGAAAAACGGATGAAAAAAACTGAGAAGAAAAACTGAGAAAAAAAGACGGAAAAAACTGAAGAAAAATTTAGAAAAAAACAGTGAAAAAAACTGAAAAAAAATAACTTAGAAAAAAAACTGAAGAAAAACTTAGAAAAAAACTGTGCACAAAACTGTGAAAAAAAAGAACTGAGAAAAAAACTGAGAAAAAACTGAGCAGAAAAATTGAGCAGAAAAACTGAGAAAAAAAAATATAAAAAAAAACTGAAGAAAAACGGAGGAACAAAACTGAGAAGAAAAACTGAGAAAAAAGACTGAAAAAACTGAAGAAAAACTTAGAAAAAAAACTGTGAAAAAAACTGTGAAAAAAAAAACTGAGAAAAAAAACTGAAGAAAAACTTAGAAAAACACTGTGCACAAAACTGTGAAAAAAAAGAACTGAGATAAAAAAAACTGAAGAAAAAACTGAGCAGAAAATCTGAGCAGAAAAACTGAGAAAAAAACTATTAAAAAAATACTGAAGAAAAACGGAGTAAAAAAACTGAGAAGAAAAACTGAGAAAAAAAGACTGAAAAAACTGAAGAAAAACTTAGAAAAAAACTGTGAAGAAAAAAGAACTGAGACAAAAAACTGAAGAAAAAACTGAGCAGAAAAACTGAGCAGAAAAACTGAGAAAAAAACTATTAAAAAAATACTGAAGAAAAACGGAGTAAAAAAACTTTGAAGAAAAATTGATAAAAAACGACTGAAAAAACTGAAGAAAAACTTAGAAAAAAACTGTGAAAAAAAAGAACTGAGAAAAAAAACTGAAGAAAAATTTAGAAAAAAACTGTGCACAAAACTGTGGAAAAAAAGAACAGAGAAAAAAAACTGAGAAAAAACTGAGCAGAAAAACTGAGAAAAAAAACTATTAAAAAAAACTGAAGAAAAACGGATGAAAAAAACTGAGAAGAAAAACTGAGAAAAAAAGACGGAAAAAACTGAAGAAAAATTTAGAAAAAAACTGTGAAAAAAACTGTGAACAAAATGAACTGAGAAAAAAAACTGAAGAAAAAACTGAGCAGAAAAACTGAGCAGAAAAACTGAGAAAAAAACTATTAAAAAAATACTGAAGAAAAACGGAGTAAAAAAACTTTGAAGAAAAATTGATAAAAAACGACTGAAAAAACTGAAGAAAAACTTAGAAAAAAACTGTGAAAAAAAAGAACTGAGAAAAAAAACTGAAGAAAAAGGAGGAAAAAAACTGAGAAGAAAAA
Source organism: Pristiophorus japonicus (assembly GCF_044704955.1). NCBI lineage: Eukaryota > Metazoa > Chordata > Chondrichthyes > Pristiophoridae > Pristiophorus > Pristiophorus japonicus. Next base: position 1,611,440 of record NW_027251071.1, read on the forward strand.
AACTGAGAAAAAAAGACTGAAAAAACTGAAGAAAAACTTAGAAAAATACTGTGAAAAAAAAGATGAGAAAAAAAACTGAAGAAATATTTAGAAAAAAACTGTGCACAAAACTGTGGAAAAAAAGAACTGAGAAAAAAAACTGAGAAAAAACTGAGCAGAAAAACTGAGAAAAAAAACTATTAAAAAAAACTGAAGAAAAACGGATGAAAAAAACTGAGAAGAAAAACTGAGAAAAAAAGACGGAAAAAACTGAAGAAAAATTTAGAAAAAAACTGTGAAAAAAACTGAAAAAAAATAACTTAGAAAAAAAACTGAAGAAAAACTTAGAAAAAAACTGTGCACAAAACTGTGAAAAAAAAGAACTGAGAAAAAAACTGAGAAAAAACTGAGCAGAAAAATTGAGCAGAAAAACTGAGAAAAAAAAATATTAAAAAAAACTGAAGAAAAACGGAGGAACAAAACTGAGAAGAAAAACTGAGAAAAAAGACTGAAAAAACTGAAGAAAAACTTAGAAAAAAAACTGAAAAAAACTGTGAAAAAAAAAACTGAGAAAAAAAACTGAAGAAAAACTTAGAAAAACACTGCACAAAACTGTGAAAAAAAAGAACTGAGATAAAAAAAACTGAAGAAAAAACTGAGCAGAAAATCTGAGCAGAAAAACTGAGAAAAAAACTATTAAAAAAATACTGAAGAAAAACGGAGTAAAAAAACTGAGAAGAAAAATTGAGAAAAAACGACTGAAAAAACTGAAGAAAAACTGAGAAAAAAACTGAAAAAAAAGAACTGAGAAAAAAAACTGAAGAAAAATTTAGAAAAAAACTGTGCACAAAACTGTGGAACAAAAGAACTGAGAAAAAAACTGAGAAAAAACTGAGCAGAAAAACTAAGCAGAAAAACTGAGAAAAAAACTATTTAAAAAAACTGAAGAAAAACGGAGGAAAAAAACTGAGAAGAAAAATTGAGAAAAAACGACTGAAAAAAACTGAAGAAAAACTTAGAAAAAAACTGTGAAAAAAACTGTGGAAAAAAAAGAACTGAGAAAAAAAACTGAAGAAGAAACTGAGCAGAAAAGCTGATCAGAAAAACTGAGAAAAAAACGATTAAAAAAATACTGAAGAAAAACGGAGTAAAAAAACTGAGAAGAAAAATTGAGAAAAAACGACTGAAAAAATTGAAGAAAAACTTAGAAAAAAACTGAAAAAAAAGAACTGAGAAAAAAAACTGAAGAAAAATTTAGAAAGAAACTGCACAAAACTGTGGAACAAAAGAACTGAGAAAAAAAACTGAGAAAAAACTGAGCAGAAAAACTGAGCAGAAAAACTGAGAAAAAAACTATTTAAAAAAACTGAAGAAAAACGGAGGAAAAAAACTGAGAAGAAAAATTGAGAAAAAACGACTGAAAAAACTGAAGAAAAACTTAGAAAAAAACTGTGAAAAAAACTGTGAAAAAAAAGAACTGAGAAAAAAAACTGAAGAAAAAACTGAGCAGAAAAGCTGAGCAGAAAAACTGAGAAAAAAACTATTAAAAAAATACTGAAGAAAAAGGGAGTAAAAAAACTGAGGAGAAAAATTGACAAAAAACGACTGAAAAAATTGAAGAAAAACTTAGAAAAAAACTGAAAAAAAAAGATCTGAGAAAAAAAACTGAAGAAAAACTTAGAAAAAATTTTGCACAAAACTGTGGAAAAAAAGAACTGAGAAAAAAAACTGATAAAAAAACCTGAAGAAAAACGGATGAAAAAAACTGAGAAGAAAAACTGAGAAAAAAAGACTGAAAAAACTGAAGAAAAACTTAGAAAAAAACTGTGAAAAAAAGTGTGAAAAAAAAGAACTGAGAAAAAAAACTGAAGAAAAACTTGGAAAAAAACTGTGAACAAAACAATGAAAAAAAAGAAGAACTGAGAAAAACAACTGAGGAAAAACTGACTAGAAAAACTGAGCAGAAAAACTGAGGAGAAAAACTGAGAAAAAAAACTATTAAAAAAAAACTGAAGAAAAAGGAGGAAAAAAACTGAGAAGAAAAACTGAGAAAAAAAGACTGAAAAAACTGAAGAAAAACTTAGAAAAAAACTGTGAAAAAAAAGAACTGAGAAAAAAAACTGAAGAAAAATTTAGAAAAAAACTGTGCACAAAACTGTGGAAAAAAAGAACTGAGAAAAAAAACTGAGAAAAAATTGAGCAGGAAAACTGAGCAGAAAAACTGAGAAAAAAAGCTATTAAAAAAAACTGAAGAAAAACGGATGAAAAAAACTGAGAAGAAAAACTGAGAAAAAAAGACTGAAAAAACTGAAGAAAAACTTAGAAAAAAAACTGTGAAAAAAACTGAAAAAAAATAACTTAGAAAAAAAACTGAAGAAAAACTTAGAAAAAAACTGTGCACAAAACTGTGAAAAAAAAGAACTGAGAAAAAAAACTGAGAAAAAACTGAGCAGAAAAATTGAGCAGAAAAACTGAGAAAAAAAACTATTAAAAAAAACTGAAGAAAAACGGAGGAATAAAACTGAGAAGAAAAACTGAGAAAAAAGACTGAAAAAACTGAAGAAAAACATAGAAAAAAAACTGTGAAAAAAACTGTGAAAAAAAGAACTGAGAAAAAAAACTGAAGAAAAACTTAGAAAAACACTGTGCACAAAACTGTGAAACCAAAGAACTGAGAAAAAAAACTGAGAAAAAACTGAGCAGAAAAACTGAGCAGAAAAACTGAGAAAAAAACTATTTAAAAAAACTGAAGAAAAACGGAGGAAAAAAACTGAGAAGAAAATTTGAGAAAAAACGACTGAAAAAACTGAAGAAAAACTTAGAAAAAAACTGTGAAAAAAACTGTGAAAAAAAAGAACTGAGAAAAAAAACTGAAGAAAAAACTGAGCAGAAAAGCTGAGCAGAAAAACTGAGAAAAAAACTATTAAAAAAATACTGAAGAAAAACGGAGTAAAAAAACTGAGAAGAAAAATTGACAAAAAACGACTGAAAAAATTGAAGAAAAACTTAGAAAAAAACTGAAAAAAAAAGATCTGAGAAAAAAAACTGAAGAAAAACTTAGAAAAAATTTTGCACAAAACTGTGGAAAAAAAGAACTGAGAAAAAAAACTGACAAAAAACTGAGCAGAAAAACTGAGAAAAAAAACTATTAAAAAAACCTGAAGAAAAACGGATGAAAAAAACTGAGAAGAAAAACTGAGAAAAAAAGACTGAAAAAACTGAAGAAAAACTTAGAAAAAAACTGTGAAAAAAAGTGTGAAAAAAAAGAACTGAGAAAAAAAACTGAAGAAAAACTTGGAAAAAAAACTGTGAACAAAACAATGAAAAAAAAGAAGAACTGAGAAAAACAACTGAGAAAAAACTGACTAGAAAAACTGAGCAGAAAAACTGAGGAGAAAAACTGAGAAAAAAAACTATTAAAAAAAAACTGAAAAAAAAGGAGGAAAAAAACTGAGAAGAAAAACTGAGAAAAAAAGACTGAAAAAACTGAAGAAAAACTTAGAAAAAAACTGTGAAAAAAAAGAACTGAGAAAAAAAACTGAAGAAAAATTTAGAAAAAAACTGTGCACAAAACTGTGGAAAAAAAGAACTGAGAAAAAAAACTGAGAAAAAATTGAGCAGAAAAACTGAGCAGAAAAACTGAGAAAAAAAACTATTAAAAAAAACTGAAGAAAAACGGATGAAAAAAACTGAGAAGAAAAACTGAGAAAAAAAGACTGAAAAAACTGAAGAAAAACTTAGAAAAAAAACCGTGAAAAAAACTGTGAAAAAAAGAACTGAGAAAAAAACTGAAGAAAAACTTAGAAAAACACTGTGCACAAAACTGTGAAAAAAAAGAACTGAGATAAAAAAAACTTGAGAAAAAACTGAGCAGAAAATCTGAGCAGAAAAACTGAGAAAAAAACTATAAAAAAATACTGAAGAAAAACGGAGTAAAAAAACTGAGAAGAAAAATTGAGAAAAAACGACTGAAAAAACTGAAGAAAAACTGAGAAAAAAACTGAAAAAAAAGAACTGAGAAAAAAAACTGAAGAAAAATTTAGAAAAAAACTGTGCACAAAACTGTGGAACAAAAGAACTGAGAAAAAAAACTGAGAAAAAACTGAGCAGAAAAACTGAGCAGAAAAACTGAGAAAAAAACTATTAAAAAAATACTGAAGAAAAACGGAATAAAAAAACTGAGAAGAAAAATTGAGAAAAAACGACTGAAAAAACTGAAGAAAAACTGAGAAAAAAACTGAAAAAAAGGAACTGAGAAAAAAAACTGAAGAAAAATTTAGAAAAAAACAGTGCACAAAACTGTGGAACAAAAGAACTGAGAAAAAAACTGAGAAAAAACTGAGCAGAAAAACTGAGCAGAAAAACTGAGAAAAAAAACTAATTAAAAAAACTGAAGAAAAACGGAGGAAAAAAACTGAGAAGAAAAATTGAGAAAAAACGACTGAAAAAACTGAAAAAAAACTGTGAAAAAAACTGTGAAAAAAAAGAACTGAGAAAAAAAACTGAAGAAAAAACTGAGCAGAAAAGCTGAGCAGAAAAACTGAGAAAAAAACTATTAAAAAAATACTGAAGAAATACGGAGTAAAAAAACAGAAGAAAAATTGAGAAAAAACGACTGAAAAATTGAAGAAAAACTTAGAAAAAAACTGAAAAAAAAAGAACTGAGAAAAAAAACTGAAGAAAAACTTAGAAAAAAATGTGCACAAAACTGTGGAAAAAAAGAACTGAGAAAAAAAACTGAGAAAAAACTGAGCAGAAAAACTGAGAAAAAAACTATTAAAAAAATACTGAAGAAAAACGGAGTAAAAAAACTTTGAAGAAAAATTGATAAAAAACGACTGAAAAAACTGAAGAAAAACTTAGAAAAAACTGTGAAAAAAGAACTGAGAAAAAAAACTGAAGAAAAACTTAGAAAAACACTGTGCACAAAACTGTGAAAAAAAAGAACTGAGATAAAAAAAACTTGAGAAAAAACTGAGCAGAAAATCTGAGCAGAAAAACTGAGAAAAAAACTATAAAAAAATACTGAAGAAAAACGGAGTAAAAAAACTGAGAAGAAAAATTGAGAAAAAACGACTGAAAAAACTGAAGAAAAACTGAGAAAAAAACTGAAAAAAAAGAACTGAGAAAAAAAACTGAAGAAAAATTTAGAAAAAAACTGTGCACAAAACTGTGGAACAAAAGAACTGAGAAAAAAAACTGAGAAAAAACTGAGCAGAAAAACTGAGCAGAAAAACTGAGAAAAAAACTATTAAAAAAATACTGAAGAAAAACGGAATAAAAAAACTGAGAAGAAAAATTGAGAAAAAACGACTGAAAAAACTGAAGAAAAACTGAGAAAAAAACTGAAAAAAAGGAACTGAGAAAAAAAACTGAAGAAAAATTTAGAAAAAAACAGTGCACAAAACTGTGGAACAAAAGAACTGAGAAAAAAACTGAGAAAAAACTGAGCAGAAAAACTGAGCAGAAAAACTGAGAAAAAAAACTAATTAAAAAAACTGAAGAAAAACGGAGGAAAAAAACTGAGAAGAAAAATTGAGAAAAAACGACTGAAAAAACTGAAGAAAAACTTAGAAAAAAACTGTGAAAAAAACTGTGAAAAAAAAGAACTGAGAAAAAAAACTGAAGAAAAAACTGAGCAGAAAAGCTGAGCAGAAAAACTGAGAAAAAAACTATTAAAAAAATACTGAAGAAATACGGAGTAAAAAAACAGAAGAAAAATTGAGAAAAAACGACTGAAAAATTGAAGAAAAACTTAGAAAAAAACTGTGAAAAAAAAAGAACTGAGAAAAAAAACTGAAGAAAAAGGAGGAAAAAAACTGAGAAGAAAAACTGAGAAAAAAAGACTGAAAAAACTGAAGAAAAACTTAGAAAAAAACTGTGAAAAAAAAGATGAGAAAAAAAACTGAAGAAATATTTAGAAAAAAACTGTGCACAAAACTGTGGAAAAAAAGAACTGAGAAAAAAAACTGAGAAAAAACTGAGCAGAAAAACTGAGAAAAAAAGACGGAAAAAACTGAAGAAAAATTTAAAAAAAAACTGTGAAAAAAACTGAAAAAAAATAACTTAGAAAAAAAACTGAAGAAAAACTGAAGAAAAACTTAGAAAAAAAGTGTGAAAAAAAAGAACTGAGAAAAAAAACTGAAGAAAAATTTAGAAAAAAACTGTGCACAAAACTGTGGAAAAAAAGAACAGAGAAAAAAAACTGAGAAAAAACTGAGCAGAAAAACTGAGAAAAAAAACTATTAAAAAAAACTGAAGAAAAACGGATGAAAAAAACTGAGAAGAAAAACTGAGAAAAAAAGACGGAAAAAACTGAAGAAAAATTTAGAAAAAAACTGTGAAAAAAACTGTGAACAAAATGAACTGAGAAAAAAAACTGAAGAAAAAACTGAGCAGAAAAACTGAGCAGAAAAACTGAGAAAAAAACTATTAAAAAAATACTGAAGAAAAACGGAGTAAAAAAACTTTGAAGAAAAATTGATAAAAAACGACTGAAAAAACTGAAGAAAAACTTAGAAAAAAACTGTGAAAAAAAAGAACTGAGAAAAAAAACTGAAGAAAAAGGAGGAAAAAAACTGAGAAGAAAAACTGAGAAAAAATGACTGAAAAAACTGAAGAAAAACTTAGAAAAATACTGTGAAAAAAAAGATGAGAAAAAAAACTGAAGAAATATTTAGAAAAAAACTGTGCACAAAACTGTGGAAAAAAAGAACTGAGAAAAAAAACTGAGAAAAAACTGAGCAGAAAAACTGAGAAAAAAAACTATTAAAAAAAACTGAAGAAAAACGGATGAAAAAAACTGAGAAGAAAAACTGAGAAAAAAAGACGGAAAAAACTGAAGAAAAATTTAGAAAAAAACTGTGAAAAAAACTGAAAAAAAATAACTTAGAAAAAAAACTGAAGAAAAACTTAGAAAAAAACTGTGCACAAAACTGTGAAAAAAAAGAACTGAGAAAAAAACTGAGAAAAAACTGAGCAGAAAAATTGAGCAGAAAAAATGAGAAAAAAAAATATTAAAAAAAACTGAAGAAAAACGGAGGAACAAAACTGAGAAGAAAAACTGAGAAAAAAGACTGAAAAAACTGAAGAAAAACTTAGAAAAAAAACTGTGAAAAAAACTGTGAAAAAAAAAACTGAGAAAAAAAACTGAAGAAAAACTTAGAAAAACACTGCACAAAACTGTGAAAAAAAAGAACTGAGATAAAAAAAACTGAAGAAAAAACTGAGCAGAAAATCTGAGCAGAAAAACTGAGAAAAAAACTATTAAAAAAATACTGAAGAAAAACGGAGTAAAAAAACTGAGAAGAAAAATTGAGAAAAAACGACTGAAAAAACTGAAGAAAAACTGAGAAAAAAACTGAAAAAAAAGAACTGAGAAAAAAAACTGAAGAAAAATTTAGAAAAAAACTGTGCACAAAACTGTGGAACAAAAGAACTGAGAAAAAAACTGAGAAAAAACTGAGCAGAAAAACTAAGCAGAAAAACTGAGAAAAAAACTATTTAAAAAAACTGAAGAAAAACGGAGGAAAAAAACTGAGAAGAAAAATTGAGAAAAAACGACTGAAAAAAACTGAAGAAAAACTTAGAAAAAAACTGTGAAAAAAACTGTGGAAAAAAAAGAACTGAGAAAAAAAACTGAAGAAGAAACTGAGCAGAAAAGCTGAGCAGAAAAACTGAGAAAAAAACGATTAAAAAAATACTGAAGAAAAACGGAGTAAAAAAACTGAGAAGAAAAATTGAGAAAAAACGACTGAAAAAATTGAAGAAAAACTTAGAAAAAAACTGAAAAAAAAGAACTGAGAAAAAAAACTGAAGAAAAATTTAGAAAAAAACTGCACAAAACTGTGGAACAAAAGAACTGAGAAAAAAAACTGAGAAAAAACTGAGCAGAAAAACTGAGCAGAAAAACTGAGAAAAAAACTATTTAAAAAAACTGAAGAAAAACGGAGGAAAAAAACTGAGAAGAAAAATTGAGAAAAAACGACTGAAAAAACTGAAGAAAAACTTAGAAAAAAACTGTGAAAAAAACTGTGAAAAAAAAGAACTGAGAAAAAAAACTGAAGAAAAAACTGAGCAGAAAAGCTGAGCAGAAAAACTGAGAAAAAAACTATTAAAAAAATACTGAAGAAAAAGGGAGTAAAAAAACTGAGAAGAAAAATTGACAAAAAACGACTGAAAAAATTGAAGAAAAACTTAGAAAAAAACTGAAAAAAAAAGATCTGAGAAAAAAAACTGAAGAAAAACTTAGAAAAAATTTTGCACAAAACTGTGGAAAAAAAGAACTGAGAAAAAAAACTGATAAAAAAACCTGAAGAAAAACGGATGAAAAAAACTGAGAAGAAAAACTGAGAAAAAAAGACTGAAAAAACTGAAGAAAAACTTAGAAAAAAACTGTGAAAATAAGTGTGAAAAAAAAGAACTGAGAAAAAAAACTGAAGAAAAACTTGGAAAAAAACTGTGAACAAAACAATGAAAAAAAAGAAGAACTGAGAAAAAGAACTGAGAAAAAACTGACTAGAAAAACTGAGCAGAAAAACTGAGGAGAAAAACTGAGAAAAAAAACTATTAAAAAAAAACTGAAGAAAAAGGAGGAAAAAAACTGAGAAGAAAAACTGAGAAAAAAAGACTGAAAAAACTGAAGAAAAACTTAGAAAAAAACTGTGAAAAAAAAGAACTGAGAAAAAAAACTGAAGAAAAATTTAGAAAAAAACTGTGCACAAAACTGTGGAAAAAAAGAACTGAGAAAAAAAACTGAGAAAAAATTGAGCAGAAAAACTGAGCAGAAAAACTGAGAAAAAAAGCTATTAAAAAAAACTGAAGAAAAACGGATGAAAAAAACTGAGAAGAAAAACTGAGAAAAAAAGACTGAAAAAACTGAAGAAAAACTTAGAAAAAAAACTGTGAAAAAAACTGAAAAAAAATAACTTAGAAAAAAAACTGAAGAAAAACTTAGAAAAAAACTGTGCACAAAACTGTGAAAAAAAAGAACTGAGAAAAAAAACTGAGAAAAAACTGAGCAGAAAAATTGAGCAGAAAAACTGAGAAAAAAAACTATTAAAAAAAACTGAAGAAAAACGGAGGAATAAAACTGAGAAGTAAAACTGAGAAAAAAGACTGAAAAAACTGAAGAAAAACTTAGAAAAAAAACTGTGAAAAAAACTGTGAAAAAAGAACTGAGAAAAAAAACTGAAGAAAAACTTAGAAAAACACTGTGCACAAAACTGTGAAACCAAAGAACTGAGAAAAAAAACTGAGAAAAAACTGAGCAGAAAAACTGAGCAGAAAAACTGAGAAAAAAACTATTTAAAAAAACTGAAGAAAAACGGAGGAAAAAAACTGAGAAGAAAATTTGAGAAAAAACGACTGAAAAAACTGAAGAAAAACTTAGAAAAAAACTGTGAAAAAAACTGTGAAAAAAAAGAACAGAAAAAAAACTGAAGAAAAAACTGAGCAGAAAAGCTGAGCAGAAAAACTGAGAAAAAAACTATTAAAAAAATACTGAAGAAAAACGGAGTAAAAAAACTGAGAAGAAAAATTGACAAAAAACGACTGAAAAAATTGAAGAAAAACTTAGAAAAAATTTTGCACAAAACTGTGGAAAAAAAGAACTGAGAAAAAAAACTGACAAAAAACTGAGCAGAAAAACTGAGAAAAAAAACTATTAAAAAAACCTGAAGAAAAACGGATGAAAAAAACTGAGAAGAAAAACTGAGAAAAAAAGACTGAAAAAACTGAAGAAAAATTTAGAAAAAAACTGTGAAAAAAACTGTGAACAAAATCAACTGAGAAAAAAAACTGAAGAAAAAACTGAGCAGAAAAACTGAGCAGAAAAACTGAGAAAAAAACTATTAAAAAAATACTGAAGAAAAACGGAGTAAAAAAACTTTGAAGAAAAATTGATAAAAAACGACTGAAAAAACTGAAGAAAAACTTAGAAAAAAACTGTGAAAAAAAAGAACTGAGAAAAAAAACTGAAGAAAAAGGAGGAAAAAAACTGAGAAGAAAAACAGAGAAAAAAAGACTGAAAAAACTGAAGAAAAACTTAAAAAAAAAACTATTAAAAAAAACTGAAGAAAAACGGATGAAAAAAACTGAGAAGAAAAACTGAGAAAAAAAGACGGAAAAAACTGAAGAAAAATTTAGAAAAAAACAGTGAAAAAAACTGAAAAAAAATAACTTAGAAAAAAAACTGAAGAAAAACTTAGAAAAAAACTGTGCACAAAACTGTGAAAAAAAAGAACTGAGAAAAAAACTGAGAAAAAACTGAGCAGAAAAATTGAGCAGAAAAACTGAGAAAAAAAAATATAAAAAAAAACTGAAGAAAAACGGAGGAACAAAACTGAGAAGAAAAACTGAGAAAAAAGACTGAAAAAACTGAAGAAAAACTTGGAAAAAATTTTGCACAAAACTGTGGAAAAAAAGAACTGAGAAAAAAAACTGACAAAAAACTGAGCAGAAAAACTGAGAAAAAAAACTATTAAAAAAACCTGAAGAAAAACGGATGAAAAAAACTGAGAAGAAAAACTGAGAAAAAAAGACTGAAAAAACTGAAGAAAAATTTAGAAAAAAACTGTGAAAAAAACTGTGAACAAAATGAACTGAGAAAAAAAACTGAAGAAAAAACTGAGCAGAAAAACTGAGCAGAAAAACTGAGAAAAAAACTATTAAAAAAATACTGAAGAAAAACGGAGTAAAAAAACTTTGAAGAAAAATTGATAAAAAACGACTGAAAAAACTGAAGAAAAACTTAGAAAAAAACTGTGAAAAAAAAGAACTGAGAAAAAAAACTGAAGAAAAAGGAGGAAAAAAACTGAGAAGAAAAACAGAGAAAAAAAGACTGAAAAAACTGAAGAAAAACTTAAAAAAAAAACTATTAAAAAAAACTGAAGAAAAACGGATGAAAAAAACTGAGAAGAAAAACTGAGAAAAAAAGACGGAAAAAACTGAAGAAAAATTTAGAAAAAAACAGTGAAAAAAACTGAAAAAAAATAACTTAGAAAAAAAACTGAAGAAAAACTTAGAAAAAAACTGTGCACAAAACTGTGAAAAAAAAGAACTGAGAAAAAAACTGAGAAAAAACTGAGCAGAAAAATTGAGCAGAAAAACTGAGAAAAAAAAATATTAAAAAAAACTGAAGAAAAACGGAGGAACAAAACTGAGAAGAAAAACTGAGAAAAAAGACTGAAAAAACTGAAGAAAAACTTAGAAAAAAAACTGTGAAAAAAACTGTGAAAAAAAAAACTGAGAAAAAAAACTGAAGAAAAACTTAGAAAAACACTGTGCACAAAACTGTGAAAAAAAAGAACTGAGATAAAAAAAACTGAAGAAAAAACTGAGCAGAAAATCTGAGCAGAAAAACTGAGAAAAAAACTATTAAAAAAATACTGAAGAAAAACGGAGTAAAAAAACTGAGAAGAAAAACTGAGAAAAAAAGACTGAAAAAACTGAAGAAAAACTTAGAAAAAAACTGTGAAGAAAAAAGAACTGAGACAAAAAACTGAAGAAAAAACTGAGCAGAAAAACTGAGCAGAAAAACTGAGAAAAAAACTATTAAAAAAATACTGAAGAAAAACGGAGTAAAAAAACTTTGAAGAAAAATTGATAAAAAACGACTGAAAAAACTGAAGAAAAACTTAGAAAAAAACTGTGAAAAAAAAGAACTGAGAAAAAAAACTGAAGAAAAATTTAGAAAAAAACTGTGCACAAAACTGTGGAAAAAAAGAACAGAGAAAAAAAACTGAGAAAAAACTGAGCAGAAAAACTGAGAAAAAAAACTATTAAAAAAAACTGAAGAAAAACGGATGAAAAAAACTGAGAAGAAAAACTGAGAAAAAAAGACGGAAAAAACTGAAGAAAAATTTAGAAAAAAACTGTGAAAAAAACTGTGAACAAAATGAACTGAGAAAAAAAACTGAAGAAAAAACTGAGCAGAAAAACTGAGCAGAAAAACTGAGAAAAAAACTATTAAAAAAATACTGAAGAAAAACGGAGTAAAAAAACTTTGAAGAAAAATTGATAAAAAACGACTGAAAAAACTGAAGAAAAACTTAGAAAAAAACTGTGAAAAAAAAGAACTGAGAAAAAAAACTGAAGAAAAAGGAGGAAAAAAACTGAGAAGAAAAACAGAGAAAAAAAGACTGAAAAAACTGAAGAAAAACTTAAAAAAAAAACTATTAAAAAAAACTGAAGAAAAACGGATGAAAAAAACTGAGAAGAAAAACTGAGAAAAAAAGACGGAAAAAACTGAAGAAAAATTTAGAAAAAAACAGTGAAAAAAACTGAAAAAAAATAACTTAGAAAAAAAACTGAAGAAAAACTTAGAAAAAAACTGTGCACAAAACTGTGAAAAAAAAGAACTGAGAAAAAAACTGAGAAAAAACTGAGCAGAAAAATTGAGCAGAAAAACTGAGAAAAAAAAATATAAAAAAAAACTGAAGAAAAACGGAGGAACAAAACTGAGAAGAAAAACTGAGAAAAAAGACTGAAAAAACTGAAGAAAAACTTGGAAAAAATTTTGCACAAAACTGTGGAAAAAAAGAACTGAGAAAAAAAACTGACAAAAAACTGAGCAGAAAAACTGAGAAAAAAAACTATTAAAAAAACCTGAAGAAAAACGGATGAAAAAAACTGAGAAGAAAAACTGAGAAAAAAAGACTGAAAAAACTGAAGAAAAATTTAGAAAAAAACTGTGAAAAAAACTGTGAACAAAATGAACTGAGAAAAAAAACTGAAGAAAAAACTGAGCAGAAAAACTGAGCAGAAAAACTGAGAAAAAAACTATTAAAAAAATACTGAAGAAAAACGGAGTAAAAAAACTTTGAAGAAAAATTGATAAAAAACGACTGAAAAAACTGAAGAAAAACTTAGAAAAAAACTGTGAAAAAAAAGAACTGAGAAAAAAAACTGAAGAAAAAGGAGGAAAAAAACTGAGAAGAAAAACAGAGAAAAAAAGACTGAAAAAACTGAAGAAAAACTTAAAAAAAAAACTATTAAAAAAAACTGAAGAAAAACGGATGAAAAAAACTGAGAAGAAAAACTGAGAAAAAAAGACGGAAAAAACTGAAGAAAAATTTAGAAAAAAACAGTGAAAAAAACTGAAAAAAAATAACTTAGAAAAAAAACTGAAGAAAAACTTAGAAAAAAACTGTGCACAAAACTGTGAAAAAAAAGAACTGAGAAAAAAACTGAGAAAAAACTGAGCAGAAAAATTGAGCAGAAAAACTGAGAAAAAAAAATATAAAAAAAAACTGAAGAAAAACGGAGGAACAAAACTGAGAAGAAAAACTGAGAAAAAAGACTGAAAAAACTGAAGAAAAACTTAGAAAAAAAACTGTGAAAAAAACTGTGAAAAAAAAAACTGAGAAAAAAAACTGAAGAAAAACTTAGAAAAACACTGTGCACAAAACTGTGAAAAAAAAGAACTGAGATAAAAAAAACTGAAGAAAAAACTGAGCAGAAAATCTGAGCAGAAAAACTGAGAAAAAAACTATTAAAAAAATACTGAAGAAAAACGGAGTAAAAAAACTGAGAAGAAAAACTGAGAAAAAAAGACTGAAAAAACTGAAGAAAAACTTAGAAAAAAACTGTGAAGAAAAAAGAACTGAGACAAAAAACTGAAGAAAAAACTGAGCAGAAAAACTGAGCAGAAAAACTGAGAAAAAAACTATTAAAAAAATACTGAAGAAAAACGGAGTAAAAAAACTTTGAAGAAAAATTGATAAAAAACGACTGAAAAAACTGAAGAAAAACTTAGAAAAAAACTGTGAAAAAAAAGAACTGAGAAAAAAAACTGAAGAAAAATTTAGAAAAAAACTGTGCACAAAACTGTGGAAAAAAAGAACAGAGAAAAAAAACTGAGAAAAAACTGAGCAGAAAAACTGAGAAAAAAAACTATTAAAAAAAACTGAAGAAAAACGGATGAAAAAAACTGAGAAGAAAAACTGAGAAAAAAAGACGGAAAAAACTGAAGAAAAATTTAGAAAAAAACTGTGAAAAAAACTGTGAACAAAATGAACTGAGAAAAAAAACTGAAGAAAAAACTGAGCAGAAAAACTGAGCAGAAAAACTGAGAAAAAAACTATTAAAAAAATACTGAAGAAAAACGGAGTAAAAAAACTTTGAAGAAAAATTGATAAAAAACGACTGAAAAAACTGAAGAAAAACTTAGAAAAAAACTGTGAAAAAAAAGAACTGAGAAAAAAAACTGAAGAAAAAGGAGGAAAAAAACTGAGAAGAAAAAAACTGAGAAAAAAAGACTGAAAAAACTGAAGAAAAACTTAGAAAAATACTGTGAAAAAAAAGATGAGAAAAAAAACTGAAGAAATATTTAGAAAAAAACTGTGCACAAAACTGTGGAAAAAAAGAACTGAGAAAAAAAACTGAGAAAAAACTGAGCAGAAAAACTGAGAAAAAAAACTATTAAAAAAAACTGAAGAAAAACGGATGAAAAAAACTGAGAAGAAAAACTGAGAAAAAAAGACGGAAAAAACTGAAGAAAAATTTAGAAAAAAACTGTGAAAAAAACTGAAAAAAAATAACTTAGAAAAAAAACTGAAGAAAAACTTAGAAAAAAACTGTGCACAAAACTGTGAAAAAAAAGAACTGAGAAAAAAACTGAGAAAAAACTGAGCAGAAAAATTGAGCAGAAAAACTGAGAAAAAAAAATATTAAAAAAAACTGAAGAAAAACGGAGGAACAAAACTGAGAAGAAAAACTGAGAAAAAAGACTGAAAAAACTGAAGAAAAACTTAGAAAAAAAACTGAAAAAAACTGTGAAAAAAAAAACTGAGAAAAAAAACTGAAGAAAAACTTAGAAAAACACTGCACAAAACTGTGAAAAAAAAGAACTGAGATAAAAAAAACTGAAGAAAAAACTGAGCAGAAAATCTGAGCAGAAAAACTGAGAAAAAAACTATTAAAAAAATACTGAAGAAAAACGGAGTAAAAAAACTGAGAAGAAAAATTGAGAAAAAACGACTGAAAAAACTGAAGAAAAACTGAGAAAAAAACTGAAAAAAAAGAACTGAGAAAAAAAACTGAAGAAAAATTTAGAAAAAAACTGTGCACAAAACTGTGGAACAAAAGAACTGAGAAAAAAACTGAGAAAAAACTGAGCAGAAAAACTAAGCAGAAAAACTGAGAAAAAAACTATTTAAAAAAACTGAAGAAAAACGGAGGAAAAAAACTGAGAAGAAAAATTGAGAAAAAACGACTGAAAAAAACTGAAGAAAAACTTAGAAAAAAACTGTGAAAAAAACTGTGGAAAAAAAAGAACTGAGAAAAAAAACTGAAGAAGAAACTGAGCAGAAAAGCTGATCAGAAAAACTGAGAAAAAAACGATTAAAAAAATACTGAAGAAAAACGGAGTAAAAAAACTGAGAAGAAAAATTGAGAAAAAACGACTGAAAAAATTGAAGAAAAACTTAGAAAAAAACTGAAAAAAAAGAACTGAGAAAAAAAACTGAAGAAAAATTTAGAAAAAAACTGCACAAAACTGTGGAACAAAAGAACTGAGAAAAAAAACTGAGAAAAAACTGAGCAGAAAAACTGAGCAGAAAAACTGAGAAAAAAACTATTTAAAAAAACTGAAGAAAAACGGAGGAAAAAAACTGAGAAGAAAAATTGAGAAAAAACGACTGAAAAAACTGAAGAAAAACTTAGAAAAAAACTGTGAAAAAAACTGTGAAAAAAAAGAACTGAGAAAAAAAACTGAAGAAAAAACTGAGCAGAAAAGCTGAGCAGAAAAACTGAGAAAAAAACTATTAAAAAAATACTGAAGAAAAAGGGAGTAAAAAAACTGAGGAGAAAAATTGACAAAAAACGACTGAAAAAATTGAAGAAAAACTTAGAAAAAAACTGAAAAAAAAAGATCTGAGAAAAAAAACTGAAGAAAAACTTAGAAAAAATTTTGCACAAAACTGTGGAAAAAAAGAACTGAGAAAAAAAACTGATAAAAAAACCTGAAGAAAAACGGATGAAAAAAACTGAGAAGAAAAACTGAGAAAAAAAGACTGAAAAAACTGAAGAAAAACTTAGAAAAAAACTGTGAAAAAAAGTGTGAAAAAAAAGAACTGAGAAAAAAAACTGAAGAAAAACTTGGAAAAAAACTGTGAACAAAACAATGAAAAAAAAGAAGAACTGAGAAAAACAACTGAGGAAAAACTGACTAGAAAAACTGAGCAGAAAAACTGAGGAGAAAAACTGAGAAAAAAAACTATTAAAAAAAAACTGAAGAAAAAGGAGGAAAAAAACTGAGAAGAAAAACTGAGAAAAAAAGACTGAAAAAACTGAAGAAAAACTTAGAAAAAAACTGTGAAAAAAAAGAACTGAGAAAAAAAACTGAAGAAAAATTTAGAAAAAAACTGTGCACAAAACTGTGGAAAAAAAGAACTGAGAAAAAAAACTGAGAAAAAATTGAGCAGGAAAACTGAGCAGAAAAACTGAGAAAAAAAGCTATTAAAAAAAACTGAAGAAAAACGGATGAAAAAAACTGAGAAGAAAAACTGAGAAAAAAAGACTGAAAAAACTGAAGAAAAACTTAGAAAAAAAACTGTGAAAAAAACTGAAAAAAAATAACTTAGAAAAAAAACTGAAGAAAAACTTAGAAAAAAACTGTGCACAAAACTGTGAAAAAAAAGAACTGAGAAAAAAAACTGAGAAAAAACTGAGCAGAAAAATTGAGCAGAAAAACTGAGAAAAAAAACTATTAAAAAAAACTGAAGAAAAACGGAGGAATAAAACTGAGAAGAAAAACTGAGAAAAAAGACTGAAAAAACTGAAGAAAAACATAGAAAAAAAACTGTGAAAAAAACTGTGAAAAAAAGAACTGAGAAAAAAAACTGAAGAAAAACTTAGAAAAACACTGTGCACAAAACTGTGAAACCAAAGAACTGAGAAAAAAAACTGAGAAAAAACTGAGCAGAAAAACTGAGCAGAAAAACTGAGAAAAAAACTATTTAAAAAAACTGAAGAAAAACGGAGGAAAAAAACTGAGAAGAAAATTTGAGAAAAAACGACTGAAAAAACTGAAGAAAAACTTAGAAAAAAACTGTGAAAAAAACTGTGAAAAAAAAGAACTGAGAAAAAAAACTGAAGAAAAAACTGAGCAGAAAAGCTGAGCAGAAAAACTGAGAAAAAAACTATTAAAAAAATACTGAAGAAAAACGGAGTAAAAAAACTGAGAAGAAAAATTGACAAAAAACGACTGAAAAAATTGAAGAAAAACTTAGAAAAAAACTGAAAAAAAAAGATCTGAGAAAAAAAACTGAAGAAAAACTTAGAAAAAATTTTGCACAAAACTGTGGAAAAAAAGAACTGAGAAAAAAAACTGACAAAAAACTGAGCAGAAAAACTGAGAAAAAAAACTATTAAAAAAACCTGAAGAAAAACGGATGAAAAAAACTGAGAAGAAAAACTGAGAAAAAAAGACTGAAAAAACTGAAGAAAAACTTAGAAAAAAACTGTGAAAAAAAGTGTGAAAAAAAAGAACTGAGAAAAAAAACTGAAGAAAAACTTGGAAAAAAAACTGTGAACAAAACAATGAAAAAAAAGAAGAACTGAGAAAAACAACTGAGAAAAAACTGACTAGAAAAACTGAGCAGAAAAACTGAGGAGAAAAACTGAGAAAAAAAACTATTAAAAAAAAACTGAAAAAAAAGGAGGAAAAAAACTGAGAAGAAAAACTGAGAAAAAAAGACTGAAAAAACTGAAGAAAAACTTAGAAAAAAACTGTGAAAAAAAAGAACTGAGAAAAAAAACTGAAGAAAAATTTAGAAAAAAACTGTGCACAAAACTGTGGAAAAAAAGAACTGAGAAAAAAAACTGAGAAAAAATTGAGCAGAAAAACTGAGCAGAAAAACTGAGAAAAAAAACTATTAAAAAAAACTGAAGAAAAACGGATGAAAAAAACTGAGAAGAAAAACTGAGAAAAAAAGACTGAAAAAACTGAAGAAAAACTTAGAAAAAAAACCGTGAAAAAAACTGTGAAAAAAAGAACTGAGAAAAAAACTGAAGAAAAACTTAGAAAAACACTGTGCACAAAACTGTGAAAAAAAAGAACTGAGATAAAAAAAACTTGAGAAAAAACTGAGCAGAAAATCTGAGCAGAAAAACTGAGAAAAAAACTATAAAAAAATACTGAAGAAAAACGGAGTAAAAAAACTGAGAAGAAAAATTGAGAAAAAACGACTGAAAAAACTGAAGAAAAACTGAGAAAAAAACTGAAAAAAAAGAACTGAGAAAAAAAACTGAAGAAAAATTTAGAAAAAAACTGTGCACAAAACTGTGGAACAAAAGAACTGAGAAAAAAAACTGAGAAAAAACTGAGCAGAAAAACTGAGCAGAAAAACTGAGAAAAAAACTATTAAAAAAATACTGAAGAAAAACGGAATAAAAAAACTGAGAAGAAAAATTGAGAAAAAACGACTGAAAAAACTGAAGAAAAACTGAGAAAAAAACTGAAAAAAAGGAACTGAGAAAAAAAACTGAAGAAAAATTTAGAAAAAAACAGTGCACAAAACTGTGGAACAAAAGAACTGAGAAAAAAACTGAGAAAAAACTGAGCAGAAAAACTGAGCAGAAAAACTGAGAAAAAAAACTAATTAAAAAAACTGAAGAAAAACGGAGGAAAAAAACTGAGAAGAAAAATTGAGAAAAAACGACTGAAAAAACTGAAGAAAAACTTAGAAAAAAACTGTGAAAAAAACTGTGAAAAAAAAGAACTGAGAAAAAAAACTGAAGAAAAAACTGAGCAGAAAAGCTGAGCAGAAAAACTGAGAAAAAAACTATTAAAAAAATACTGAAGAAATACGGAGTAAAAAAACAGAAGAAAAATTGAGAAAAAACGACTGAAAAATTGAAGAAAAACTTAGAAAAAAACTGAAAAAAAAAGAACTGAGAAAAAAAACTGAAGAAAAACTTAGAAAAAAATGTGCACAAAACTGTGGAAAAAAAGAACTGAGAAAAAAAACTGAGAAAAAACTGAGCAGAAAAACTGAGAAAAAAACTATTAAAAAAATACTGAAGAAAAACGGAGTAAAAAAACTTTGAAGAAAAATTGATAAAAAACGACTGAAAAAACTGAAGAAAAACTTAGAAAAAACTGTGAAAAAAGAACTGAGAAAAAAAACTGAAGAAAAACTTAGAAAAACACTGTGCACAAAACTGTGAAAAAAAAGAACTGAGATAAAAAAAACTTGAGAAAAAACTGAGCAGAAAATCTGAGCAGAAAAACTGAGAAAAAAACTATAAAAAAATACTGAAGAAAAACGGAGTAAAAAAACTGAGAAGAAAAATTGAGAAAAAACGACTGAAAAAACTGAAGAAAAACTGAGAAAAAAACTGAAAAAAAAGAACTGAGAAAAAAAACTGAAGAAAAATTTAGAAAAAAACTGTGCACAAAACTGTGGAACAAAAGAACTGAGAAAAAAAACTGAGAAAAAACTGAGCAGAAAAACTGAGCAGAAAAACTGAGAAAAAAACTATTAAAAAAATACTGAAGAAAAACGGAATAAAAAAACTGAGAAGAAAAATTGAGAAAAAACGACTGAAAAAACTGAAGAAAAACTGAGAAAAAAACTGAAAAAAAGGAACTGAGAAAAAAAACTGAAGAAAAATTTAGAAAAAAACAGTGCACAAAACTGTGGAACAAAAGAACTGAGAAAAAAACTGAGAAAAAACTGAGCAGAAAAACTGAGCAGAAAAACTGAGAAAAAAAACTAATTAAAAAAACTGAAGAAAAACGGAGGAAAAAAACTGAGAAGAAAAATTGAGAAAAAACGACTGAAAAAACTGAAGAAAAACTTAGAAAAAAACTGTGAAAAAAACTGTGAAAAAAAAGAACTGAGAAAAAAAACTGAAGAAAAAACTGAGCAGAAAAGCTGAGCAGAAAAACTGAGAAAAAAACTATTAAAAAAATACTGAAGAAATACGGAGTAAAAAAACAGAAGAAAAATTGAGAAAAAACGACTGAAAAATTGAAGAAAAACTTAGAAAAAAACTGAAAAAAAAAGAACTGAGAAAAAAAACTGAAGAAAAACTTAGAAAAAAATGTGCACAAAACTGTGGAAAAAAAGAACTGAGAAAAAAAACTGAGAAAAAACTGAGCAGAAAAACTGAGAAAAAAACTATTAAAAAAATACTGAAGAAAAACGGAGTAAAAAAACTTTGAAGAAAAATTGATAAAAAACGACTGAAAAAACTGAAGAAAAACTTAGAAAAAAACTGTGAAAAAAAAGAACTGAGAAAAAAAACTGAAGAAAAATTTAGAAAAAAACTGTGCACAAAACTGTGGAAAAAAAGAACTGAGAAAAAAAACTGAGAAAAAACTGAGCAGAAAAACTGAGAAAAAAAACTATTAAAAAAAACTGAAGAAAAACGGATGAAAAAAACTGAGAAGAAAAACTGAGAAAAAAAGACGGAAAAAACTGAAGAAAAATTTAGAAAAAAACTGTGAAAAAAACTGTGAACAAAATGAACTGAGAAAAAAAACTGAAGAAAAAACTGAGCAGAAAAACTGAGCAGAAAAACTGAGAAAAAAACTATTGAAAAAATACTGAAGAAAAACGGAGTAAAAAAACTTTGAAGAAAAATTGATAAAAAACGACTGAAAAAACTGAAGAAAAACTTAGAAAAAAACTGTGAAAAAAAAGAACTGAGAAAAAAAACTGAAGAAAAAGGAGGAAAAAAACTGAGAAGAAAAACTGAGAAAAAAAGACTGAAAAAACTGAAGAAAAACTTAGAAAAAAACTGTGAAAAAAAAGATGAGAAAAAAAACTGAAGAAATATTTAGAAAAAAACTGTGCACAAAACTGTGGAAAAAAAGAACTGAGAAAAAAAACTGAGAAAAAACTGAGCAGAAAAACTGAGAAAAAAAACTATTAAAAAAACTGAAGAAAAACGGATGAAAAAAACTGAGAAGAAAAACTGAGAAAAAAAGACGGAAAAAACTGAAGAAAAATTTAAAAAAAAACTGTGAAAAAAACGGAAAAAAAATAACTTAGAAAAAAAACTGAAGAAAAACTTAGAAAAAAACTGTGCACAAAACTGTGGAAAAAAAAGAACTGAGAAAAAAACTGAAGAAGAAACTGAGCAGAAAAGCTGATCAGAAAAACTGAGAAAAAAACGATTAAAAAAATACTGAAGAAAAGCGGAGTAAAAAAACTGAGAAGAAAAATTGAGAAAAAACGACTGAAAAAATTGAAGAAAAACTTAGAAAAAAACTGAAAAAAAAGAACTGAGAAAAAAAACTGAAGAAAAATTTAGAAAAAAACTGTGCACAAAACTGTGGAACAAAAGAACTGAGAAAAAAAACTGAGAAAAAACTGAGCAGAAAAACTGAGCAGAAAAACTGAGAAAAAAACTATTAAAAAAAACTGAAGAAAAACGGAGGAAAAAAACTGAGAAGAAAAATTGAGAAAAAACGACTGAAAAAACTGAAGAAAAACTTAGAAAAAAACTGTGAAAAAAACTGTGAAAAAAAAGAACTGAGAAAAAAAACTGAAGAAAAAACTGAGCAGAAAAGCTGAGCAGAAAAACTGAGAAAAAAACTATTAAAAAAATACTGAAGAAAAAGGGAGTAAAAAAACTGAGAAGAAAAATTGACAAAAAACGACTGAAAAAATTGAAGAAAAACTTAGAAAAAAAACTGAACAAAAAAGATCTGAGAAAAAAAACTGAAGAAAAACTTAGAAAAAATTTTGCACAAAACTGTGGAAAAAAAGAACTGAGAAAAAAAACTGACAAAAAACTGAGCAGAAAAACTGAGAAAAAAAACTATTAAAAAAACCTGAAGAAAAACGGATGAAAAAAACTGAGAAGAAAAACTGAGAAAAAAAGACTGAAAAAACTGAAGAAAAACTTAGAAAAAAACTGTGAAAAAAAGTGTGAAAAAAAAGAACTGAGAAAAAAAACTGAAGAAAAACTTGGAAAAAAAACTGTGAACAAAACAATGAAAAAAAAGAAGAACTGAGAAAAACAACTGAGAAAAAACTGACTAGAAAAACTGAGCAGAAAAACTGAGGAGAAAAACTGAAAAAAAAAACCATTAAAAAAAAACTGAAAAAAAAGGAGGAAAAAAACTGAGAAGAAAAACTGAGAAAAAAAGACTGAAAAAACTGAAGAAAAACTTAGAAAAAAACTGTGAAAAAAAAGAACTGAGAAAAAAAACTGAAGAAAAATTTAGAAAAAAACTGTGCACAAAACTGTGGAAAAAAAGAACTGAGAAAAAAAACTGAGAAAAAATTGAGCAGAAAAACTGAGCAGAAAAACTGAGAAAAAAAACTATTAAAAAAAACTGAAGAAAAACGGATGAAAAAAACTGAGAAGAAAAACTGAGAAAAAAAGACTGAAAAAACTGAAGAAAAACTTAGAAAAAAAACTGTGAAAAAAACTGAAAAAAAATAACTTAGAAAAAAAACTGAAGAAAAACTTAGAAAAAAACTGTGCACAAAACTGTGAAAAAAAAGAACTGAGAAAAAAAACTGAGAAAAAACTGAGCAGAAAAATTGAGCAGAAAAACTGAGAAAAAAAACTATAAAAAAAAACTGAAGAAAAACGGAGGAATAAAACTGAGAAGAAAAACTGAGAAAAAAGACTGAAAAAACTGAAGAAAAACTTAGAAAAAAAACTGTGAAAAAAACTGTGAAAAAAAGAACTGAGAAAAAAAACTGAAGAAAAACTTAGAAAAACACTGTGCACAAAACTGTGAAAAAAAAGAACTGAGATAAAAAAAACTTGAGAAAAAACTGAGCAGAAAATCTGAGCAGAAAAACTGAGAAAAAAACTATAAAAAAATACTGAAGAAAAACGGAGTAAAAAAACTGAGAAGAAAAATTGAGAAAAAACGACTGAAAAAACTGAAGAAAAACTGAGAAAAAAACTGAAAAAAAAGAACTGAGAAAAAAAACTGAAGAAAAATTTAGAAAAAAACTGTGCACAAAACTGTGGAACAAAAGAACTGAGAAAAAAAACTGAGAAAAAACTGAGCAGAAAAACTGAGCAGAAAAACTGAGAAAAAAACTATTTAAAAAAACTGAAGAAAAACGGAGGAAAAAAACTGAGAAGAAAAACTGAGAAAAAAAGACTGAAAAAACTGAAGAAAAACTTAGAAAAAAACTGTGAAAAAAAGTGTGAAAAAAAAGAACTGAGAAAAAAAACTGAAGAAAAACTTGGAAAAAAAACTGTGAACAAAACAATGAAAAAAAAGAAGAACTGAGAAAAACAACTGAGAAAAAACTGACTAGAAAAACTGAGCAGAAAAACTGAGGAGAAAAACTGAAAAAAAAAACCATTAAAAAAAAACTGAAAAAAAAGGAGGAAAAAAACTGAGAAGAAAAACTGAGAAAAAAAGACTGAAAAAACTGAAGAAAAACTTAGAAAAAAAACTGTGAAAAAAACTGAAAAAAAATAACTTAGAAAAAAAACTGAAGAAAAACTTAGAAAAAAACTGTGCACAAAACTGTGAAAAAAAAGAACTGAGAAAAAAAACTGAGAAAAAACTGAGCAGAAAAATTGAGCAGAAAAACTGAGAAAAAAAACTATAAAAAAAAACTGAAGAAAAACGGAGGAATAAAACTGAGAAGAAAAACTGAGAAAAAAGACTGAAAAAACTGAAGAAAAACTTAGAAAAAAAACTGTGAAAAAAACTGTGAAAAAAAGAACTGAGAAAAAAAACTGAAGAAAAACTTAGAAAAACACTGTGCACAAAACTGTGAAAAAAAAGAACTGAGATAAAAAAAACTTGAGAAAAAACTGAGCAGAAAATCTGAGCAGAAAAACTGAGAAAAAAACTATAAAAAAATACTGAAGAAAAACGGAGTAAAAAAACTGAGAAGAAAAATTGAGAAAAAACGACTGAAAAAACTGAAGAAAAACTGAGAAAAAAACTGAAAAAAAAGAACTGAGAAAAAAAACTGAAGAAAAATTTAGAAAAAAACTGTGCACAAAACTGTGGAACAAAAGAACTGAGAAAAAAAACTGAGAAAAAACTGAGCAGAAAAACTGAGCAGAAAAACTGAGAAAAAAACTATTTAAAAAAACTGAAGAAAAACGGAGGAAAAAAACTGAGAAGAAAAACTGAGAAAAAAAGACTGAAAAAACTGAAGAAAAACTTAGAAAAAAACTGTGAAAAAAAGTGTGAAAAAAAAGAACTGAGAAAAAAAACTGAAGAAAAACTTGGAAAAAAAACTGTGAACAAAACAATGAAAAAAAAGAAGAACTGAGAAAAACAACTGAGAAAAAACTGACTAGAAAAACTGAGCAGAAAAACTGAGGAGAAAAACTGAAAAAAAAAACCATTAAAAAAAAACTGAAAAAAAAGGAGGAAAAAAACTGAGAAGAAAAACTGAGAAAAAAAGACTGAAAAAACTGAAGAAAAACTTAGAAAAAAACTGTGAAAAAAAAGAACTGAGAAAAAAAACTGAAGAAAAATTTAGAAAAAAACTGTGCACAAAACTGTGGAAAAAAAGAACTGAGAAAAAAAACTGAGAAAAAATTGAGCAGAAAAACTGAGCAGAAAAACTGAGAAAAAAAACTATTAAAAAAAACTGAAGAAAAACGGATGAAAAAAACTGAGAAGAAAAACTGAGAAAAAAAGACTGAAAAAACTGAAGAAAAACTTAGAAAAAAAACTGTGAAAAAAACTGAAAAAAAATAACTTAGAAAAAAAACTGAAGAAAAACTTAGAAAAAAACTGTGCACAAAACTGTGAAAAAAAAGAACTGAGAAAAAAAACTGAGAAAAAACTGAGCAGAAAAATTGAGCAGAAAAACTGAGAAAAAAAACTATAAAAAAAAACTGAAGAAAAACGGAGGAATAAAACTGAGAAGAAAAACTGAGAAAAAAGACTGAAAAAACTGAAGAAAAACTTAGAAAAAAAACTGTGAAAAAAACTGTGAAAAAAAGAACTGAGAAAAAAAACTGAAGAAAAACTTAGAAAAACACTGTGCACAAAACTGTGAAAAAAAAGAACTGAGATAAAAAAAACTTGAGAAAAAACTGAGCAGAAAATCTGAGCAGAAAAACTGAGAAAAAAACTATAAAAAAATACTGAAGAAAAACGGAGTAAAAAAACTGAGAAGAAAAATTGAGAAAAAACGACTGAAAAAACTGAAGAAAAACTTAGAAAAAAACTGTGAAAAAAACTGTGAAAAAAAAGAACTGAGAAAAAAAACTGAAGAAAAAACTGAGCAGAAAAGCTGAGCAGAAAAACTGAGAAAAAAACTATTAAAAAAATACTGAAGAAAAAGGGAGTAAAAAAACTGAGAAGAAAAATTGACAAAAAACGACTGAAAAAATTGAAGAAAAACTTAGAAAAAAAACTGAACAAAAAAGATCTGAGAAAAAAAACTGAAGAAAAACTTAGAAAAAATTTTGCACAAAACTGTGGAAAAAAAGAACTGAGAAAAAAAACTGACAAAAAACTGAGCAGAAAAACTGAGAAAAAAAACTATTAAAAAAACCTGAAGAAAAACGGATGAAAAAAACTGAGAAGAAAAACTGAGAAAAAAAGACTGAAAAAACTGAAGAAAAACTTAGAAAAAAACTGTGAAAAAAAGTGTGAAAAAAAAGAACTGAGAAAAAAAACTGAAGAAAAACTTGGAAAAAAAACTGTGAACAAAACAATGAAAAAAAAGAAGAACTGAGAAAAACAACTGAGAAAAAACTGACTAGAAAAACTGAGCAGAAAAACTGAGGAGAAAAACTGAAAAAAAAAACCATTAAAAAAAAACTGAAAAAAAAGGAGGAAAAAAACTGAGAAGAAAAACTGAGAAAAAAAGACTGAAAAAACTGAAGAAAAACTTAGAAAAAAACTGTGAAAAAAAAGAACTGAGAAAAAAAACTGAAGAAAAATTTAGAAAAAAACTGTGCACAAAACTGTGGAAAAAAAGAACTGAGAAAAAAAACTGAGAAAAAATTGAGCAGAAAAACTGAGCAGAAAAACTGAGAAAAAAAACTATTAAAAAAAACTGAAGAAAAACGGATGAAAAAAACTGAGAAGAAAAACTGAGAAAAAAAGACTGAAAAAACTGAAGAAAAACTTAGAAAAAAAACTGTGAAAAAAACTGAAAAAAAATAACTTAGAAAAAAAACTGAAGAAAAACTTAGAAAAAAACTGTGCACAAAACTGTGAAAAAAAAGAACTGAGAAAAAAAACTGAGAAAAAACTGAGCAGAAAAATTGAGCAGAAAAACTGAGAAAAAAAACTATAAAAAAAAACTGAAGAAAAACGGAGGAATAAAACTGAGAAGAAAAACTGAGAAAAAAGACTGAAAAAACTGAAGAAAAACTTAGAAAAAAAACTGTGAAAAAAACTGTGAAAAAAAGAACTGAGAAAAAAAACTGAAGAAAAACTTAGAAAAACACTGTGCACAAAACTGTGAAAAAAAAGAACTGAGATAAAAAAAACTTGAGAAAAAACTGAGCAGAAAATCTGAGCAGAAAAACTGAGAAAAAAACTATAAAAAAATACTGAAGAAAAACGGAGTAAAAAAACTGAGAAGAAAAATTGAGAAAAAACGACTGAAAAAACTGAAGAAAAACTGAGAAAAAAACTGAAAAAAAAGAACTGAGAAAAAAAACTGAAGAAAAATTTAGAAAAAAACTGTGCACAAAACTGTGGAACAAAAGAACTGAGAAAAAAAACTGAGAAAAAACTGAGCAGAAAAACTGAGCAGAAAAACTGAGAAAAAAACTATTTAAAAAAACTGAAGAAAAACGGAGGAAAAAAACTGAGAAGAAAAACTGAGAAAAAAAGACTGAAAAAACTGAAGAAAAACTTAGAAAAAAACTGTGAAAAAAAGTGTGAAAAAAAAGAACTGAGAAAAAAAACTGAAGAAAAACTTGGAAAAAAAACTGTGAACAAAACAATGAAAAAAAAGAAGAACTGAGAAAAACAACTGAGAAAAAACTGACTAGAAAAACTGAGCAGAAAAACTGAGGAGAAAAACTGAAAAAAAAAACCATTAAAAAAAAACTGAAAAAAAAGGAGGAAAAAAACTGAGAAGAAAAACTGAGAAAAAAAGACTGAAAAAACTGAAGAAAAACTTAGAAAAAAAACTGTGAAAAAAACTGAAAAAAAATAACTTAGAAAAAAAACTGAAGAAAAACTTAGAAAAAAACTGTGCACAAAACTGTGAAAAAAAAGAACTGAGAAAAAAAACTGAGAAAAAACTGAGCAGAAAAATTGAGCAGAAAAACTGAGAAAAAAAACTATAAAAAAAAACTGAAGAAAAACGGAGGAATAAAACTGAGAAGAAAAACTGAGAAAAAAGACTGAAAAAACTGAAGAAAAACTTAGAAAAAAAACTGTGAAAAAAACTGTGAAAAAAAGAACTGAGAAAAAAAACTGAAGAAAAACTTAGAAAAACACTGTGCACAAAACTGTGAAAAAAAAGAACTGAGATAAAAAAAACTTGAGAAAAAACTGAGCAGAAAATCTGAGCAGAAAAACTGAGAAAAAAACTATAAAAAAATACTGAAGAAAAACGGAGTAAAAAAACTGAGAAGAAAAATTGAGAAAAAACGACTGAAAAAACTGAAGAAAAACTGAGAAAAAAACTGAAAAAAAAGAACTGAGAAAAAAAACTGAAGAAAAATTTAGAAAAAAACTGTGCACAAAACTGTGGAACAAAAGAACTGAGAAAAAAAACTGAGAAAAAACTGAGCAGAAAAACTGAGCAGAAAAACTGAGAAAAAAACTATTTAAAAAAACTGAAGAAAAACGGAGGAAAAAAACTGAGAAGAAAAACTGAGAAAAAAAGACTGAAAAAACTGAAGAAAAACTTAGAAAAAAACTGTGAAAAAAAGTGTGAAAAAAAAGAACTGAGAAAAAAAACTGAAGAAAAACTTGGAAAAAAAACTGTGAACAAAACAATGAAAAAAAAGAAGAACTGAGAAAAACAACTGAGAAAAAACTGACTAGAAAAACTGAGCAGAAAAACTGAGGAGAAAAACTGAAAAAAAAAACCATTAAAAAAAAACTGAAAAAAAAGGAGGAAAAAAACTGAGAAGAAAAACTGAGAAAAAAAGACTGAAAAAACTGAAGAAAAACTTAGAAAAAAACTGTGAAAAAAAAGAACTGAGAAAAAAAACTGAAGAAAAATTTAGAAAAAAACTGTGCACAAAACTGTGGAAAAAAAGAACTGAGAAAAAAAACTGAGAAAAAATTGAGCAGAAAAACTGAGCAGAAAAACTGAGAAAAAAAACTATTAAAAAAAACTGAAGAAAAACGGATGAAAAAAACTGAGAAGAAAAACTGAGAAAAAAAGACTGAAAAAACTGAAGAAAAACTTAGAAAAAAAACTGTGAAAAAAACTGAAAAAAAATAACTTAGAAAAAAAACTGAAGAAAAACTTAGAAAAAAACTGTGCACAAAACTGTGAAAAAAAAGAACTGAGAAAAAAAACTGAGAAAAAACTGAGCAGAAAAATTGAGCAGAAAAACTGAGAAAAAAAACTATAAAAAAAAACTGAAGAAAAACGGAGGAATAAAACTGAGAAGAAAAACTGAGAAAAAAGACTGAAAAAACTGAAGAAAAACTTAGAAAAAAAACTGTGAAAAAAACTGTGAAAAAAAGAACTGAGAAAAAAAACTGAAGAAAAACTTAGAAAAACACTGTGCACAAAACTGTGAAAAAAAAGAACTGAGATAAAAAAAACTTGAGAAAAAACTGAGCAGAAAATCTGAGCAGAAAAACTGAGAAAAAAACTATAAAAAAATACTGAAGAAAAACGGAGTAAAAAAACTGAGAAGAAAAATTGAGAAAAAACGACTGAAAAAACTGAAGAAAAACTGAGAAAAAAACTGAAAAAAAAGAACTGAGAAAAAAAACTGAAGAAAAATTTAGAAAAAAACTGTGCACAAAACTGTGGAACAAAAGAACTGAGAAAAAAAACTGAGAAAAAACTGAGCAGAAAAACTGAGCAGAAAAACTGAGAAAAAAACTATTTAAAAAAACTGAAGAAAAACGGAGGAAAAAAACTGAGAAGAAAAATTGAGAAAAAACGACTGAAAAAACTGAAGAAAAACTTAGTAAAAAACTGTGAAAAAAACTGTGGAAAAAAAAGAACTGAGAAAAAAAACTGAAGAAAAACTTAGAAAAAATTTTGCACAAAACTGTGGAAAAAAAGAACTGAGAAAAAAAACTGACAAAAAACTGAGCAGAAAAACTGAGAAAAAAAACTATTAAAAAAACCTGAAGAAAAACGGATGAAAAAAACTGAGAAGAAAAACTGAGAAAAAAAGACTGAAAAAACTGAAGAAAAACTTAGAAAAAAACTGTGAAAAAAAGTGTGAAAAAAAAGAACTGAGAAAAAAAACTGAAGAAAAACTTGGAAAAAAAACTGTGAACAAAACAATGAAAAAAAAGAAGAACTGAGAAAAACAACTGAGAAAAAACTGACTAGAAAAACTGAGCAGAAAAACTGAGGAGAAAAACTGAGAAAAAAAACTATTAAAAAAAAACTGAAAAAAAAGGAGGAAAAAAACTGAGAAGAAAAACTGAGAAAAAAAGACTGAAAAAACTGAAGAAAAACTTAGAAAAAAACTGTGAAAAAAAGAACTGAGAAAAAAAACTGAAGAAAAACTTAGAAAAACACTGTGCACAAAACTGTGAAAAAAAAGAACTGAGATAAAAAAAACTTGAGAAAAAACTGAGCAGAAAATCTGAGCAGAAAAACTGAGAAAAAAAACTATAAAAAAATACTGAAGAAAAACGGAGTAAAAAAACTGAGAAGAAAAATTGAGAAAAAACGACTGAAAAAACTGAAGAAAAACTGAGAAAAAAACTGAAAAAAAAGAACTGAGAAAAAAAACTGAAGAAAAATTTAGAAAAAAACTGTGCACAAAACTGTGGAACAAAAGAACTGAGAAAAAAAACTGAGAAAAAACTGAGCAGAAAAACTGAGCAGAAAAACTGAGAAAAAAACTATTTAAAAAAACTGAAGAAAAACGGAGGAAAAAAACTGAGAAGAAAAATTGAGAAAAAACGACTGAAAAAACTGAAGAAAAACTTAGTAAAAAACTGTGAAAAAAACTGTGGAAAAAAAAGAACTGAGAAAAAAAACTGAAGAAAAACTTAGAAAAAATTTTGCACAAAACTGTGGAAAAAAAGAACTGAGAAAAAAAACTGACAAAAAACTGAGCAGAAAAACTGAGAAAAAAAACTATTAAAAAAACCTGAAGAAAAACGGATGAAAAAAACTGAGAAGAAAAACTGAGAAAAAAAGACTGAAAAAACTGAAGAAAAACTTAGAAAAAAACTGTGAAAAAAAGTGTGAAAAAAAAGAACTGAGAAAAAAAACTGAAGAAAAACTTGGAAAAAAAACTGTGAACAAAACAATGAAAAAAAAGAAGAACTGAGAAAAACAACTGAGAAAAAACTGACTAGAAAAACTGAGCAGAAAAACTGAGGAGAAAAACTGAGAAAAAAAACTATTAAAAAAAAACTGAAAAAAAAGGAGGAAAAAAACTGAGAAGAAAAACTGAGAAAAAAAGACTGAAAAAACTGAAGAAAAACTTAGAAAAAAACTGTGAAAAAAAGAACTGAGAAAAAAACTGAAGAAAAACTTAGAAAAACACTGTGCACAAAACTGTGAAAAAAAAGAACTGAGATAAAAAAAACTTGAGAAAAAACTGAGCAGAAAATCTGAGCAGAAAAACTGAGAAAAAAACTATAAAAAAATACTGAAGAAAAACGGAGTAAAAAAACTGAGAAGAAAAATTGAGAAAAAACGACTGAAAAAACTGAAGAAAAACTGAGAAAAAAACTGAAAAAAAAGAACTGAGAAAAAAAACTGAAGAAAAATTTAGAAAAAAACTGTGCACAAAACTGTGGAACAAAAGAACTGAGAAAAAAAACTGAGAAAAAACTGAGCAGAAAAACTGAGCAGAAAAACTGAGAAAAAAACTATTAAAAAAATACTGAAGAAAAACGGAATAAAAAAACTGAGAAGAAAAATTGAGAAAAAACGACTGAAAAAACTGAAGAAAAACTGAGAAAAAAACTGAAAAAAAGGAACTGAGAAAAAAAACTGAAGAAAAATTTAGAAAAAAACAGTGCACAAAACTGTGGAACAAAAGAACTGAGAAAAAAACTGAGAAAAAACTGAGCAGAAAAGCTGAGCAGAAAAACTGAGAAAAAAACTATTAAAAAAATACTGAAGAAATACGGAGTAAAAAAACAGAAGAAAAATTGAGAAAAAACGACTGAAAAATTGAAGAAAAACTTAGAAAAAAACTGAAAAAAAAAGAACTGAGAAAAAAAACTGAAGAAAAACTTAGAAAAAAATGTGCACAAAACTGTGGAAAAAAAGAACTGAGAAAAAAAACTGAGAAAAAACTGAGCAGAAAAACTGAGAAAAAAACTATTAAAAAAATACTGAAGAAAAACGGAGTAAAAAAACTTTGAAGAAAAATTGATAAAAAACGACTGAAAAAACTGAAGAAAAACTTAGAAAAAAACTGTGAAAAAAAAGAACTGAGAAAAAAAACTGAAGAAAAATTTAGAAAAAAACTGTGCACAAAACTGTGGAAAAAAAGAACTGAGAAAAAAAACTGAGAAAAAACTGAGCAGAAAAACTGAGAAAAAAAACTATTAAAAAAAACTGAAGAAAAACGGATGAAAAAAACTGAGAAGAAAAACTGAGAAAAAAAGACGGAAAAAACTGAAGAAAAATT
This sequence comes from Pristiophorus japonicus, assembly GCF_044704955.1. Classification (NCBI taxonomy): domain Eukaryota; kingdom Metazoa; phylum Chordata; class Chondrichthyes; family Pristiophoridae; genus Pristiophorus; species Pristiophorus japonicus. Next base: position 1,643,096 of record NW_027251071.1, read on the forward strand.
TAGAAAAAAACTGTGAAAAAAACTGTGAACAACATGAACTGAGAAAAAAAACTGAAGAAAAAACTGAGCAGAAAAACTGAGCAGAAAAACTGAGAAAAAAACTATTGAAAAAATACTGAAGAAAAACGGAGTAAAAAAACTTTGAAGAAAAATTGATAAAAAACGACTGAAAAAACTGAAGAAAAACTTAGAAAAAAACTGTGAAAAAAAAGAACTGAGAAAAAAAACTGAAGAAAAAGGAGGAAAAAAACTGAGAAGAAAAACTGAGAAAAAAAGACTGAAAAAACTGAAGAAAAACTTAGAAAAAAACTGTGAAAAAAAAGATGAGAAAAAAAACTGAAGAAATATTTAGAAAAAAACTGTGCACAAAACTGTGGAAAAAAAGAACTGAGAAAAAAAACTGAGAAAAAACTGAGCAGAAAAACTGAGAAAAAAAGACGGAAAAAACTGAAGAAAAATTTAAAAAAAAACTGTGAAAAAAACTGAAAAAAAATAACTTAGAAAAAAAACTGAAGAAAAACTTAGAAAAAAACTGTGAAAAAAACTGTGGAAAAAAAAGAACTGAGAAAAAAAACTGAAGAAGAAACTGAGCAGAAAAGCTGAGCAGAAAAACTGAGAAAAAAACGATTAAAAAAATACTGAAGAAAAACGGAGTAAAAAAACTGAGAAGAAAAATTGAGAAAAAACGACTGAAAAAATTGAAGAAAAACTTAGAAAAAAACTGAAAAAAAAGAACTGAGAAAAAAAACTGAAGAAAAATTTAGAAAAAAACTGTGCACAAAACTGTGGAAAAAAAGAACTGAGAAAAAAACTGAGAAAAAACTGAGCAGAAAAACTGAGAAAAAAAACTATTAAAAAAAACTGAAGAAAAACGGATGAAAAAAACTGAGAAGAAAAACTGAGAAAAAAAGACGGAAAAAACTGAAGAAAAATTTAGAAAAAAACTGTGAAAAAAACTGTGAACAAAATGAACTGAGAAAAAAAACTGAAGAAAAAACTGAGCAGAAAAACTGAGCAGAAAAACTGAGAAAAAAACTATTGAAAAAATACTGAAGAAAAACGGAGTAAAAAAACTTTGAAGAAAAATTGATAAAAAACGACTGAAAAAACTGAAGAAAAACTTAGAAAAAAACTGTGAAAAAAAAGAACTGAGAAAAAAAACTGAAGAAAAAGGAGGAAAAAAACTGAGAAGAAAAACTGAGAAAAAAAGACTGAAAAAACTGAAGAAAAACTTAGAAAAAAACTGTGAAAAAAAAGATGAGAAAAAAAACTGAAGAAATATTTAGAAAAAAACTGTGCACAAAACTGTGGAAAAAAAGAACTGAGAAAAAAAACTGAGAAAAAACTGAGCAGAAAAACTGAGAAAAAAAACTATTAAAAAAAACTGAAGAAAAACGGATGAAAAAAACTGAGAAGAAAAACTGAGAAAAAAAGACGGAAAAAACTGAAGAAAAATTTAAAAAAAAACTGTGAAAAAAACTGAAAAAAAATAACTTAGAAAAAAAACTGAAGAAAAACTTAGAAAAAAACTGTGCACAAAACTGTGAAAAAAAAGAACTGAGAAAAAAAACTGAGAAAAAACTGAGCAGAAAAACTGAGCAGAAAAACTGAGAAAAAAACTATTTAAAAAAACTGAAGAAAAACGGAGGAAAAAAACTGAGAAGAAAAATTGAGAAAAAACGACTGAAAAAACTGAAGAAAAACTTAGAAAAAAACTGTGAAAAAAACTGTGGAAAAAAAAGAACTGAGAAAAAAAACTGAAGAAGAAACTGAGCAGAAAAGCTGAGCAGAAAAACTGAGAAAAAAACGATTAAAAAAATACTGAAGAAAAACGGAGTAAAAAAACTGAGAAGAAAAATTGAGAAAAAACGACTGAAAAAACGGAAGAAAAACTGAGAAAAAAACTGAAAAAAAAGAACTGAGAAAAAAAACTAAAGAAAAATTTAGAAAAAAACTGTGCACAAAACTGTGGAACAAAAGAACTGAGAAAAAAAACAGAGAAAAAACTGAGCAGAAAAACTGAGCAGAAAAACTGAGAAAAAAATTATTTAAAAAAACTGAAGAAAAACGGAGGAAAAAAACTGAGAAGAAAAATTGAGAAAAAACGACTGAAAAAACTGAAGAAAAACTTAGAAAAAAACTGTGAAAAAAACTGTGGAAAAAAAAGAACTGAGAAAAAAACTGAAGAAGAAACTGAGCAGAAAAGCTGATCAGAAAAACTGAGAAAAAAACGATTAAAAAAATACTGAAGAAAAGCGGAGTAAAAAAACTGAGAAGAAAAATTGAGAAAAAACGACTGAAAAAATTGAAGAAAAACTTAGAAAAAAACTGAAAAAAAAGAACTGAGAAAAAAAACTGAAGAAAAATTTAGAAAAAAACTGTGCACAAAACTGTGGAACAAAAGAACTGAGAAAAAAAACTGAGAAAAAACTGAGCAGAAAAACTGAGCAGAAAAACTGAGAAAAAAACTATTTAAAAAAACTGAAGAAAAACGGAGGAAAAAAACTGAGAAGAAAAATTGAGAAAAAACGACTGAAAAAACTGAAGAAAAACTTAGAAAAAAACTGTGAAAAAAATGTGAAAAAAAAGAACTGAGAAAAAAAACTGAAGAAAAAACTGAGCAGAAAAGCTGAGCAGAAAAACTGAGAAAAAAACTATTAAAAAAATACTGAAGAAAAAGGGAGTAAAAAAACTGAGAGGAAAAATTGACAAAAAACGACTGAATAAATTGAAGAAAAACTTAGAAAAAAAACTGAAAAAAAAAGATCTGAGAAAAAAAACTGAAGAAAAACTTAGAAAAAATTTTGCACAAAACTGTGGAAAAAAAGAACTGAGAAAAAAAACTGACAAAAAACTGAGCAGAAAAACTGAGAAAAAAAACTATTAAAAAAACCTGAAGAAAAACGGATGAAAAAAACTGAGAAGAAAAACTGAGAAAAAAAGACTGAAAAAACTGAAGAAAAACTTAGAAAAAAACTGTGAAAAAAAGTGTGAAAAAAAAGAACTGAGAAAAAAAACTGAAGAAAAACTTGGAAAAAAAACTGTGAACAAAACAATGAAAAAAAAGAAGAACTGAGAAAAACAACTGAGAAAAAACTGACTAGAAAAACTGAGCAGAAAAACTGAGGAGAAAAACTGAGAAAAAAAACTATTAAAAAAAAACTGAAAAAAAAGGAGGAAAAAAACTGAGAAGAAAAACTGAGAAAATAAGACTGAAAAAACTGAAGAAAAACTTAGAAAAAAACTGTGAAAAAAAAGAACTGAGAAAAAAAACTGAAGAAAAATTTAGAAAAAAACTGTGCACAAAACTGTGGAAAAAAAGAACTGAGAAAAAAAACTGAGAAAAAATTGAGCAGAAAAACTGAGCAGAAAAACTGAGAAAAAAAACTATTAAAAAAAACTGAAGTAAAACGGATGAAAAAAACTGAGAAGAAAAACTGAGAAAAAAAGACTGAAAAAACTGAAGAAAAACTTAGAAAAAAAACTGTGAAAAAAACTGAAAAAAAATAACTTAGAAAAAAAACTGAAGAAAAACTTAGAAAAAAACTGTGCACAAAACTGTGAAAAAAAAGAACTGAGAAAAAAAACTGAGAAAAAACTGAGCAGAAAAATTGAGCAGAAAAACTGAGAAAAAAAACTATAAAAAAAAACTGAAGAAAAACGGAGGAATAAAACTGAGAAGAAAAACTGAGAAAAAAGACTGAAAAAACTGAAGAAAAACTTAGAAAAAAAACTGTGAAAAAAACTGTGAAAAAAAGAACTGAGAAAAAAAACTGAAGAAAAACTTAGAAAAACACTGTGCACAAAACTGTGAAAAAAAAGAACTGAGATAAAAAAAACTTGAGAAAAAACTGAGCAGAAAATCTGAGCAGAAAAACTGAGAAAAAAACTATAAAAAAATACTGAAGAAAAACGGAGTAAAAAAACTGAGAAGAAAAATTGAGAAAAAACGACTGAAAAAACTGAAGAAAAACTGAGAAAAAAACTGAAAAAAAAGAACTGAGAAAAAAAACTGAAGAAAAATTTAGAAAAAAACTGTGCACAAAACTGTGGAACAAAAGAACTGAGAAAAAAAACTGAGAAAAAACTGAGCAGAAAAACTGAGCAGAAAAACTGAGAAAAAAACTATTTAAAAAAACTGAAGAAAAACGGAGGAAAAAAACTGAGAAGAAAAATTGAGAAAAAACGACTGAAAAAACTGAAGAAAAACTTAGTAAAAAACTGTGAAAAAAACTGTGGAAAAAAAAGAACTGAGAAAAAAAACTGAAGAAAAACTTAGAAAAAATTTTGCACAAAACTGTGGAAAAAAAGAACTGAGAAAAAAAACTGACAAAAAACTGAGCAGAAAAACTGAGAAAAAAAACTATTAAAAAAACCTGAAGAAAAACGGATGAAAAAAACTGAGAAGAAAAACTGAGAAAAAAAGACTGAAAAAACTGAAGAAAAACTTAGAAAAAAACTGTGAAAAAAAGTGTGAAAAAAAAGAACTGAGAAAAAAAACTGAAGAAAAACTTGGAAAAAAAACTGTGAACAAAACAATGAAAAAAAAGAACTGAGAAAAACAACTGAGAAAAAACTGACTAGAAAAACTGAGCAGAAAAACTGAGGAGAAAAACTGAGAAAAAAAACTATTAAAAAAAAACTGAAAAAAAAGGAGGAAAAAAACTGAGAAGAAAAACTGAGAAAAAAAGACTGAAAAAACTGAAGAAAAACTTAGAAAAAAACTGTGAAAAAAAAGAACTGAGAAAAAAAACTGAAGAAAAATTTAGAAAAAAACTGTGCACAAAACTGTGGAAAAAAAGAACTGAGAAAAAAAACTGAGAAAAAATTGAGCAGAAAAACTGAGCAGAAAAACTGAGAAAAAAAGCTATTAAAAAAACCTGAAGAAAAACGGATGAAAAAAACTGAGAAGAAAAACTGAGAAAAAAAGACTGAAAAAACTGAAGAAAAACTTAGAAAAACACTGTGCACAAAACTGTGAAAAAAAAGAACTGAGATAAAAAAAACTGAAGAAAAAACTGAGCTGAAAATCTGAGCAGATAAACTGAGAAAAAACCTATTAAAAAAATACTGAAGAAAAACGGAGTAAAAAAACTGAGAAGAAAAATTGAGAAAAAACGACTGAAAAAACTGAAGAAAAACTGAGAAAAAAACTGAAAAAAAAGAACTGAGAAAAAAAACTGAAGAAAAATTTAGAAAAAAACTGTGCACAAAACTGTGGAACAAAAGAACTGAGAAAAAAAACTGAGAAAATACTGAGCAGAAAAACTGAGCAGAAAAACTGAGAAAAAAACTATTTAAAAAAACTGAAGAAAAACGGAGGAAAAAAACTGAGAAGAAAAATTGAGAAAAAACGACTGAAAAAACTGAAGAAAAACTTAGAAAAAAACTGTGAAAAAAACTGTGGAAAAAAAAGAACTGAGAAAAAAAACTGAAGAAGAAACTGAGCAGAAAAGCTGAGCAGAAAAACTGAGAAAAAAACGATTAAAAAAATACTGAAGAAAAACGGAGTAAAAAAACTGAGAAGAAAAATTGAGAAAAAACGACTGAAAAAATTGAAGAAAAACTTAGTAAAAAACTGTGAAAAAAACTGTGGAAAAAAAAGAACTGAGAAAAAAAACTGAAGAAAAACTTAGAAAAAAATGTGCACAAAACTGTGGAAAAAAAGAACTGACTAGAAAAACTGAGCAGAAAAACTGAGGAGAAAAACTGAGAAAAAAAACTATTTAAAAAAACTGAAGAAAAAGGAGGAAAAAAACTGAGAAGAAAAACTGAGAAAAAACGACTGAAAAAACTGAAGAAAAACTTAGAAGAAAACTGTGAAAAAAAAGAACTGAGAAAAAAACTGAAGAAAAACTTAGAAAAACACTGTGCACAAAACTGTGACAAAAAAAGAATTGAGAAAAAAAACTGAGAAAAAACTGAGCAGAAAAATTGAGCAGAAAAACTGAGAAAAAAAACTATTAAAAAAACTGAAGAAAAACGGAGGAAAAAAACTGAGAAGAAAAACTGAGAAAAAAGACTGAAAAAACTGAAGAAAAACTTAGAAAAATACTGAAAAAAAAGAACTGAGAAAAAAAACTGAAGAAAAACTTAGAAAAAAACTGTGCACAAAACTGTGGAACAAAAGAACTGAGAAAAAAAACTGAGAAAAAACTGAGCAGAAAAACTGAGCAGAAAAACTGAGAAAAAAACTATTTAAAAAAACTGAAGAAAAACGGAGGAAAAAAACTGAGAAGAAAAATTGAGAAAAAACGACTGAAAAAACTGAAGAAAAACTTAGAAAAAAACTGTGAAAACAACTGTGAAAAAAAAGAACTGAGAAAAAAAACTGAAGAAAAATTTAGAAAAAAACTGCACAAATCTGTGGAAAAAAGGAACTGAGAAAAAAAACTGGGAAAAAACTAACTAGAAAAACTGAGCAGAAAAACTGAGGAGAAAAACTGAGAAAAAAAACTATTAAAAAAAACTGAAGAAAAAGGAGGAAAAAAACTGAGAAGAAAAACTGAGAAAAAAACTGTGAAAAAAAAGAACTGAGAAAAAAAACTGAAGAAATATTTAGAAAAAAACTGTGCACAAAACTGTGGAAAAAAAGAACTGACTAGAAAAACTGAGCAGAAAAACTGAGGAGAAAAACTGAGAAAAAAAACTATTTAAAAAAACTGAAGAAAAAGGAGGAAAAAAACTGAGAAGAAAAACTGAGAAAAAACGACTGAAAAAACTGAAGAAAAACTTAGAAGAAAACTGTGAAAAAAAAGAACTGAGAAAAAAACTGAAGAAAAACTTAGAAAAACACTGTGCACAAAACTGTGACAAAAAAAGAATTGAGAAAAAAAACTGAGAAAAAACTGAGCAGAAAAATTGAGCAGAAAAACTGAGAAAAAAAACTATTAAAAAAACTGAAGAAAAACGGAGGAAAAAAACTGAGAAGAAAAACTGAGAAAAAAGACTGAAAAAACTGAAGAAAAACTTAGAAAAATACTGAAAAAAAAGAACTGAGAAAAAAAACTGAAGAAAAACTTAGAAAAAAACTGTGCACAAAACTGTGGAACAAAAGAACTGAGAAAAAAAACTGAGAAAAAACTGAGCAGAAAAACTGAGCAGAAAAACTGAGAAAAAAACTATTTAAAAAAACTGAAGAAAAACGGAGGAAAAAAACTGAGAAGAAAAATTGAGAAAAAACGACTGAAAAAACTGAAGAAAAACTTAGAAAAAAACTGTGAAAACAACTGTGAAAAAAAAGAACTGAGAAAAAAAACTGAAGAAAAATTTAGAAAAAAACTGCACAAATCTGTGGAAAAAAGGAACTGAGAAAAAAAACTGGGAAAAAACTAACTAGAAAAACTGAGCAGAAAAACTGAGGAGAAAAACTGAGAAAAAAAACTATTAAAAAAAACTGAAGAAAAAGGAGGAAAAAAACTGAGAAGAAAAACTGAGAAAAAAGACTGAAAAAACTGAAGAAAAACTTAGAAAAAAACTGTGAAAAAAAGGAACTGAGAAAAAAAACTGAAGAAAAATTTAGAAAAAACTGTGCACAAAACTGTGGAAAAAAAGAACTGAGAAAAAAAACTGAGAAAAAATTGAGCAGAAAAACTGAGCAGAAAAACTGAGAAAAAAAATATTAAAAAAAACTGAAGAAAAACGGATGAAAAAAACTGAGAAGAAAAACTGAGAAAAAAAGACTGCAAAAATGAAGAAAAACTTAGAAAAAAAACTGTGAAAAAAACTGAAAAAAAATAACTTAGAAAAAAAACTGAAGAAAAACTTAGAAAAAAACTGTGCACAAAACTGTGAAAAAAAAGAAATGAGAAAAAAACTGAGAAAAAACTGAGCAGAAAAATTGAGCAGAAAAACTGAGAAAAAAAACTATTAAAAAAAACTGAAGAAAAACGGAGGAATAAAACTGAGAAGAAAAACTGAGAAAAAAGACTGAAAAAACTGAAGAAAAACTTAGAAAAAAACTGTGAAAAAAACTGTGAAAAAAAGAACTGAGAAAAAAAACTGAAAAAAACTGTGAAAAAAACTGTGAAAAAAAGAACTGAGAAAAAAAACTGAAAAAATTTTTTTTTAAAAAACTGTGCACAAAACTGTGGAAAAAAAGAACTGAGAAAAAAAACTGAGAAAAAACTGAGCAGAAAAACTGAGCAGAAATACTGAGAAAAAAAACTATTAAAAAAAACTGAAGACAAACGGATGAAAAAAACTGAGAAGAAAAACTGAGAAAAAAGACTGAAAAAACTGAAGAAAAACTTAGAAGAAAACTGTGAAAAAAAGAACTGAGAAAAAAACTGAAGAAAAACTTAGAAAAACACTGTGCACAAAACTGTGAAAAAAAAGAATTGAGAAAAAAAACTGAGCAGAAAAATTGAGCCGAAAAACTGAGAAAAAAAACTAGTTAAAAAAAGTGAAGAAGAAAGGAGGAAAAAAACTGAGAAGAAAAATTGAGAAAAAACGACTGAAAAAACTGAAGAAAAACTTGGAAAAAAAACTGTGAACAAAACAGTGAAAAAAACAGAAGAACTGAGGAAAAAAACTGAGAAGAAAAATTGAGAAAAAACGACTGAAAAAACTGAAGAAAAACTTGGAAAAAAAACTGTGAACAAAACAGTGAAAAAAACAGAAGAACTGAGAAAAAAAACTGAGAAAAAACTGACTAGAAAAACTGAGCAGAAAAACTGAGGAGAAAAACTGAGAAAAAAAACTATTAAAAAAAAACTGAAGAAAAAGGAGGAAAAAAACTGAGAAGAAAAACTGAGAGAAAAGACTGAAAAAACTGAAGAAAAATTAGAAAAAAACTGTGAAAAAAAGAACTGAGAAAAAAAACTGAAGAAAAATTTAGAAAAAAACTGTGCACAAAACTGAGGAAAAAAAGAACTGAGAAAAAAAAACTGAGCAAAAACTGAGCAGAAAAACTGAGCAGAAAAACTGAGAAAACTATTAAAAAAAACTGAAGAAAAACTGAGCAGAAAAACTGAGAAAAACGCACACACACACCTCGCACACCTCAACTTAGAAAAAAACTGTGCACAAAACTGTGAAAAAAAAGAATTCAGAAAAAAAACTGAGAAAAAACTGAGCAGAAAAATTGAGCAGAAAAACTGAGAAAAAAACTATTAAAAAAAACTGAAGAAAAACGGAGGAATAAAACAGAGAAGAAAAACTGAGAAAAAAGACTGAAAAAACTGAAGAAAAACTTAGAAAAAACTGAAAAAAACTGCAAAAAAGAACTGAGAAAAAAATCTGAAGAAAAAACTGAGCAGAAAAACTGATCAGAAAAACTGAGAAAAAAAACTATTTAAAAAAACTGAAGAAAAACGGAGGAAAAAAACTGAGAAGAAAAATTGAGAAAAAACGACTGAAAAAACTGAAGAAAAACTAAGAAAAAAACTGTGAAAAAAATTGTGAAAAAAAAAAACTGAGAAGAAACTGACTAGAAAAACTGAGCAGGAAAACTGAAAAAAACTGAGAAAAAAAACTATTAAAAAAAAACTGAAGAAAAAGGAGGGAAAAAACTGAGAAGAAAAACTGAGAAAAAAAGACTGAAAAAACTGAAGAAAAACTTGGAAAAAAACTGTGAAAAAAACTGTGAAAAAAAAGAACTGAGAAAAAAAACTGAAGAAAAAACTGAGCAGAAAAACTGAGCAGAAAAACTGAGAAAAAAACTATTAAAAAAATACTGAAGAAAAACGGAGTAAAAAAACTGAAAAGAAAAATTGAGAAAAAACGACTGAAAAAACTGAAGAAAAACTAAGAAAAAAACTGTGAAAAAAATTGTGAAAAAAAAGAACTGAGAAAAAAAACTGAAGAAAAAACTGAGCAGAAAAACTGAGCAGAAAAACTGAGAAAAAAATAACGATTAAAAAATACTGAAGAAAAACGGAGTAAAAAAACTGAGAAGAAAAATTGAGAAAAAACGATTCAAAAAACTAAAGAAAAACTTAGAAAAAAACTGTGAAAAAAAAGAACTGAGAAAAAAAACTGAAGAAAAATTTAGAAAAAAACTGTGCACAAAAGTGTGGAAAAAAAGAACTGAGAAAAAAACTGAGAAAAAACTGAGCAGAAAAACTGAGCAGAAAAACTGAGAAAAAAAACTATTAAAAAAAACTGAAGAAAAACGGATGAAAAAAACTGAGAAGAAAAATTGAGAAAAAACGACTGAAAAAACTGAAGAAAAACTTAGAAAAAAACTGTGAAAAAAAAGAACTGAGAAAAAAAAACTGAAAAAAAACTTAGAAAAAAACTGTGCACAAAACTGTGAAAAAAAAGAATTCAGAAAAAAAACTGAGAAAAAACTGAGCAGAAAAATTGAGCAGAAAAACTGAGTAAAAAACTATTAAAAAAAACTGAAGAAAAACGGAGGAATAAAACAGAGAAGAAAAACTGAGAAAAAAGACTGAAAAAACTGAAGAAAAACTTAGAAAAAAACTGTGAAAAAAACTGAGAAAAAAAACTATTAAAAAAAAACTGAAGAAAAAGGAGGAAAAAAACTGAGAAGAAAAACTGAGAAAAAAAGACTGAAAAAACTGAAGAAAAACTTAGAAAACACTGAAAAAAACTGCAAAAAAGAACTGAGAAAAAAATCTGAAGAAAAAACTGAGCAGAAAAACTGATCAGAAAAACTGAGAAAAAAAACTATTTAAAAAAACTGAAGAAAAACGGAGGAAAAAAACTGAGAAGAAAAATTGAGAAAAAACGACTGAAAAAACTGAAGAAAAACTAAGAAAAAAACTGTGAAAAAAATTGTGAAAAAAAAAAACTGAGAAGAAACTGACTAGAAAAACTGAGCAGGAAAACTGAAAAAAACTGAGAAAAAAAACTATTAAAAAAAAACTGAAGAAAAAGGAGGGAAAAAACTGAGAAGAAAAACTGAGAAAAAAAGACTGAAAAAACTGAAGAAAAACTTGGAAAAAAACTGTGAAAAAAACTGTGAAAAAAAGGAATTCAGAAAAAAAACTGAGAAAAAACTGAGCAGAAAAATTGAGCAGAAAAACTGAGAAAAAAAACTATTAAAAAAAACTGAAGAAAAACGGAGGAATAAAACAGAGAAGAAAAACTGAGAAAAAAGACTGAAAAAACTGAAGAAAAACTTAGGAAAAAAACTGTGAAAAAAACTGAGAAAAAAAACTATTAAAAAAAAATTGAAGAAAAAGGAGGAAAAAAACTGAGAAGAAAAACTGAGAAAAAAAGACTGAAAAAACTGAAGAAAAACTTAGAAAAAAACTGTGAAAAAAACTGTGAAAAAAAGAACTGAGAAAAAAAAATGAAGAAAAACTTGGAAAAAAACTGTGCACAAAACTGTGAAAAAAAAGAATTCAGAAAAAAAACTGAGAAAAAACTGTGCAGAAAAATTGAGCAGAAAAACTGAGAAAAAAAACTATTAAAAAAAACTGAAGAAAAACGGAGGAACAAAACAGAGAAGAAAAACTGAGAAAAAAGACTGAAAAAACTGAAGAAAAACTTAGGAAAAAAACTGTGAAAAAAACAGAGAAAAAAAACTATAAAAAAAAAATTGAAGAAAAAGGAGTAAAAAAACTGAGAAGAAAAACTGAGAAAAAAAGACTGAAAAAACTGAAGAAAAACTTAGAAAAAAACTGTGAAAAAAACTGTGAAAAAAAAGAACTGAGAAAAAAAAATGAAGAAAAACTTAGAAAAAAACTGAAAAAAACTGCAAAAAAAGAACTGAGAAAAAAATCTGAAGAAAAAACTGAGCAGAAAAACTGATCAGAAAAACTGAGAAAAAAAACTATTTAAAAAAACTGAAGAAAAACGGAGGAAAAAAACTGAGAAGAAAAATTGAGAAAAAACGACTGAAAAAACTGAAGAAAAACTTAGAAAAAAACTGTGAAAAAAACTGTGAAAAAAAAGAACTGAGAAAAAAAACTGAAGAAAAATTTGGAAAAAAAACTGTGAACAAAACAGTGAAAAAAAAGAAGAACTGAGAAAAAAAACTGAGAAAAAACTGACTAGAAAATCTGCGGAGAAAAACTGAGAAAAAAAACTATTAAAAAAATACTGAAGAAAAAGGAGGAAAAAAACTGAGAAGAAAAACTGCAAAAAAAAGACTGAAGAAACTGAAGAAAAACTTAGAAAAATCTGCGAAAAAAAAGAAGAACTGAGAAAAAAAACTGAAGAATAACTTAGAAAACACTGAAAAAAACTGCAAAAAAGAACTGAGAAAAAAATCTGAAGAAAAAACTGAGCAGAAAAACTGATCAGAAAAACTGAGAAAAAAAACTATTTAAAAAAACTGAAGAAAAACGGAGGAAAAAAACTGAGAAGAAAAATTGAGAAAAAACGACTGAAAAAACTGAAGAAAAACTAAGAAAAAAACTGTGAAAAAAATTGTGAAAAAAAAAAACTGAGAAGAAACTGACTAGAAAAACTGAGCAGGAAAACTGAAAAAAACTGAGAAAAAAAACTATTAAAAAAAAACTGAAGAAAAAGGAGGGAAAAAACTGAGAAGAAAAACTGAGAAAAAAAGACTGAAAAAACTGAAGAAAAACTTGGAAAAAAACTGTGAAAAAAACTGTGAAAAAAAGGAATTCAGAAAAAAAACTGAGAAAAAACTGAGCAGAAAAATTGAGCAGAAAAACTGAGAAAAAAAACTATTAAAAAAAACTGAAGAAAAACGGAGGAATAAAACAGAGAAGAAAAACTGAGAAAAAAGACTGAAAAAACTGAAGAAAAACTTAGGAAAAAAACTGTGAAAAAAACTGAGAAAAAAAACTATTAAAAAAAAATTGAAGAAAAAGGAGGAAAAAAACTGAGAAGAAAAACTGAGAAAAAAAGACTGAAAAAACTGAAGAAAAACTTAGAAAAAAACTGTGAAAAAAACTGTGAAAAAAAGAACTGAGAAAAAAAAATGAAGAAAAACTTGGAAAAAAACTGTGCACAAAACTGTGAAAAAAAAGAATTCAGAAAAAAAACTGAGAAAAAACTGTGCAGAAAAATTGAGCAGAAAAACTGAGAAAAAAAACTATTAAAAAAAACTGAAGAAAAACGGAGGAACAAAACAGAGAAGAAAAACTGAGAAAAAAGACTGAAAAAACTGAAGAAAAACTTAGGAAAAAAACTGTGAAAAAAACAGAGAAAAAAAACTATAAAAAAAAAATTGAAGAAAAAGGAGTAAAAAAACTGAGAAGAAAAACTGAGAAAAAAAGACTGAAAAAACTGAAGAAAAACTTAGAAAAAAACTGTGAAAAAAACTGTGAAAAAAAAGAACTGAGAAAAAAAAATGAAGAAAAACTTAGAAAAAAACTGAAAAAAACTGCAAAAAAAGAACTGAGAAAAAAATCTGAAGAAAAAACTGAGCAGAAAAACTGATCAGAAAAACTGAGAAAAAAAACTATTTAAAAAAACTGAAGAAAAACGGAGGAAAAAAACTGAGAAGAAAAATTGAGAAAAAACGACTGAAAAAACTGAAGAAAAACTTAGAAAAAAACTGTGAAAAAAACTGTGAAAAAAAAGAACTGAGAAAAAAAACTGAAGAAAAATTTGGAAAAAAAACTGTGAACAAAACAGTGAAAAAAAAGAAGAACTGAGAAAAAAAACTGAGAAAAAACTGACTAGAAAATCTGCGGAGAAAAACTGAGAAAAAAAACTATTAAAAAAATACTGAAGAAAAAGGAGGAAAAAAACTGAGAAGAAAAACTGCAAAAAAAAGACTGAAGAAACTGAAGAAAAACTTAGAAAAATCTGCGAAAAAAAAGAAGAACTGAGAAAAAAAACTGAAGAATAACTTAGAAAAAAACTGAAAAAAACGGTGCAAAAAAGAACGGAGAAAAACATCTGAAGAAAAAACTGAGCAGAAAAACTGAGCAGAAAAACTGAGAAAAAAAATATTTAAAAAAACTGAAGAAAAAGGGAGGAAAAAAACTGAGAAGAAAAATTGAGAAAAAACGACTGAAAAAACTGAAGAAAAACTTAGAAAAAATTGTGAAAAAAACTGTGAAAAAAAAGATCTGAGAAAAAAAACTGAAGAAATATTTAGAAAAAAACTGTGCACAAAACTGTGGAAAAAAAGAACTGAGAAAAAAAACTGAGAAAAAACTGAGCAGAAAAACTGATCAGAAAAACTGAGAAAAAAAACTAGTTAAAAAAACTGAAGAAAAACGGAGGAAAAAAACTGAGAAGAAAAATTGAGAAAAAACGACTGAAAAAACTGAAGAAGAACTAAGAAAAAAACTGTGAAAAAAATTGTGAAAAAGAAGAACTGAGAAAAAAGACTGAAAAAACTGAAGAAAAACTTAGAAAAAAAACTGAAAAAAACTGAGAAAAAAAACTATTAAAAAAAAACTGAAGAAAAAGGAGGAAAAAAACTGAGAAGAAAAACTGAGCAAAAAAGACTGAAAAAACTGAAGAAAAACTTAGAAAAAAACTGTGAAAAAAAAGAAGAACTGAGAAAAAAAACTGAAGAAAAACTTAGAAAAAAACTGAAAAAAAAGAACTGAGAAAAAAAAACTGAAGAAAAACTTAGAAAAAAACTGTGCACAAAACTGTGAAAAAAAAGAATTCAGAAAAAAAACTGAGAAAAAACTGAGCAGAAAAATTGAGCAGAAAAACTGAGAAAAAAAACTATTAAAAAAAACTGAAGAAAAACGGAGCAATAAATCAGAGAAGAAAAACTGAGAAAAAAGACTGAAAAAACTGAAGAAAAACTTAGAAAAAAAACTGTGAAAAAAACTGAGAAAAAAAACTATTAAAAAAAAACTGAAGAAAAAGGAGGAAAAAAACTGAGAAGAAAAACTGAGAAAAAAAGACTGAAAAAACTGAAGAAAAACTTAGAAAAAAACTGTGAAAAAAAAGAAGAACTGAGAAAAAAAACTGAAGAAAAACTAAGAAAAAAACTGAAAAAAACTGCAAAAAAAGAACTGAGAAAAAAATCTGAAGAAAAAACTGAGCAGAAAAACTGATCAGAAAAACTGAGAAAAAAATCTGAAGAAAAAACTGAGCAGAAAAACTGATCAGAAAAACTGAGAAAAAAAAATATTTAAAAAAACTGAAGAAAAACGGAGGAAAAACACTGAGAAGAAAAATTGAGCAAAAACGACTGAAAAAACTGAAGAAAAACTTAGGAAAAAAACTGTGAAAAAAACTGAGAAAAAAAACTATTAAAAAAAAATTGAAGAAAAAGGAGGAAAAAAACTGAGAAGAAAAACTGAGAAAAAAAGACTGAAAAAACTGAAGAAAAACTTAGAAAAAACTGTGAAAAAAAAAAGAACTGAGAAAAAAAACTGAAGAAAAACTTAGAAAAAAACTGAAAAAACTGAAAAAAAAGAACTGAGAAAAAAACCTGAAGAAAAAACTGAGCAGAAAAACTGATCAGAAAAACTGAGAAAAAAAACTATTTAAAAAAACTGAAGAAAAACGGAGGAAAAAAACTGAGAAGAAAAATTGAGAAAAACGACTGAAAAAACTGAAGAAAAACTAAGAAAAAAACTGTGAAAAAAATTGTGAAAAAAAAGAACTGAGAAAAAAGACTGAAAAAACAGAAGAAAAACTGAGAAAAAAAACTGAAAAAAACTGAGAAAAAAAACTGAAGAAAAACTGAGAAAAAACGACTGAAAAAACTCAAGAAAAACTTAGAAAAAAACTGTGAAAAAAAAGAACTGAGAAAAAAAAACTGAAAAAAAACTGCAAAAAAAGAAATGAGAAAAAAATCTGAAGAAAAAACTGAGCAGAAAAACTGATCAGAAAAACAGAAAAAAAACTATTTAAAAAAACTGAAGAAAAACGGAGGAAAAAAACTGAGAAGAAAAATTGAGAATAAACGACTGAAAAAACTAAAGAAAAACTTAGAAAAAAACTGTGAAAAAAACTGAAAAAAAAGAACTGAGAAAAAAAACTGAAGAAAAACTTAGAAAAAAACTGTGAAAAAAAAGAACTGAGAAAAAAAAACTGAAGAAAAACTGAGAAAAAAACTGTGAAAAAAACTGAGAAAAAAAACTATTAAAAAAATACTGAAGAAAAAGGAGGAAAAAAACTGAGAAGAAAAACTGAGAAAAAAAGACTGAAAAAACTGAAGAAAAACTTAGAAAAAACTGTGAAAAAAAAGAAGAACTGAGAAAAAAAACTGAAGAATAACTTAGAAAAAAACTGAAAAAAACAGTGCAAAAAAGAACGGAGAAAAACATCTGAAGAAAAAACTGAGCAGAAAAACTGAGCAGAAAAACTGTGAAAAAAAATATTTAAAAAAACTGAGAAGAAAAATTGAGAAAAAACGACTGAAAAAACTGAAGAAAAACTTAGAAAAAATTGTGAAAAAAACTGTGAAAAAAAAGATCTGAGAAAAATAACTGAAGAAATATTTAGAAAAATACTGTGCACAAAACTGTGGAAAAAAAGAACTGAGAAAAAATCTGAAGAAAAAACTGAGCAGAAAAACTGATCAGAAAAACTGTGAAAAAAAACCATTTAAAAAAACTGAAGAAAAACTAAGAAAAAAACTGTGAAAAAAATTGTGAAAAAAAAGAACTGAGAAAAAAGACTGAAAAAACTGAAGAAAAACTTAGAAAAAAAACTGAAAAAAACTGAGAAAAAAAACTATAAAAAAAAAACTGAAGAAAAAGGAGGAAAAAACTGAGAAGAAAAACTGAGAAAAAAAGACTGAAAAAACTGAAGAAAAACTTAGAAAAAAACTGTGAAAAAAAAGAAGAACTGAGAAAAAAAACTGAAGAAAAACTTAGAAAAAAACTGTGAAAAAAAAGAACTGAGAAAAAAAACTGAGAAAAAACTGAGCAGAAAAATTGAGCAGAAACACTGAGAAAAAAAACTATTAAAAAATACTGAACAAAAACGGAGGAATAAAACAGAGAAGAAAAACTGAGAAAAAAGACTGAAAAAACTGAAGAAAAACTTCGAAAAAAACTGTGAAAAAAAAGAAGAACTGAGAAAAAAAACTGAAAAAAACTGCAAAAAAAGAACTGAGAAAAAAATCTGAAGAAAAAACTGAGCAGAAAAACTGAGAAAAAAAACTATTTTAAAAAACTGAAGAAAAACTAAGAAAAAAACTGTGAAAAAAATTGTGAAAAAAAAGAACTGAGAAAAAAGACTGAAAAAACTGAAGAAAAACTTAGAAAAAAAACTGAAAAAACTGAGAAAAAAAAACTATTAAAAAAAAACTGAAGAAAAAGGAGGAAAAAAACTGAGAAGAAAAACTGAGAAAAAAAGACTGAAAAAACTGAAGAAAAACTTAGAAAAAAACTGTGAAAAAAAAGAAGAACTGAGAAAAAAAACTGAAGAAAAACTTAGAAAAAAACTGGAAAAAACTGCAAAAAAAGAACTGAGAAAAAAATCTGAAGAAAAAACTGAGCAGAAAAACTGATCAGAAAAACTGAGAAAAAAAACTATTTAAAAAAACTGAAGAAAAACGGAGGAAAAAAACTGAGAAGAAAAATTGAGAAAAAACGACTGAAAAAACTGAAGAAAAACTTAGAAAAAAACTGTGAAAAAAACTGTGAAAAAAAAGATCTGAGAAAAAAAACTGAAGAAAAATTTGGAAAAAAAACTGTGAACAAAACAGTGAAAAAAAAGAAGAACTGAGAAAAAAACTGAAGAAAAACTGAGAAAAAAAACTGAAAAAAACTGAGAAAAAAAACTATTAAAAAAAAAACTGAAGAAAAAGGAGGAAAAAAACTGAGAAAAAAAACTGAGAAAAAAAGACTGAAAAAACTGAAGAAAAACTTAGAAAAAAACTGTGAAAAAAAAGAACTGAGAAAAAAAACTGAAGAAAAACTTAGAAAAAAACTGAAAAAAAAGAACTGAGAAAAAAAAACTGAAGAAAAACTTAGAAAAAAACTGCACAAAACTGTGAAAAAAAAGAATTCAGAAAAAAAACTGAAGAAAAAACTGAGCAGAAAAACTGAGCCCAAAAACTGACAAAAAAAATATTAAAAAAATACTGAAGAAAAACGGAGTAAAAAAACTGAGAAGAAAAATTGAGAAAAAACGACTGAAAAAACTCAAGAAAAACTTAGAAAAAAACTGTGAAAAAAAAGAACTGAGAAAAAAAACTGAAGAAAAACTTAGAAAAAAACTGTGCACAAAACTGTGAAAAAAAAGAATTCAGAAAGAAAACTGAGAATAAACTGAGCAGAAAAATTGAGCAGAAAAACTGAGAAAAAAAACTATTTAAAAAAACTGAAGAAAAACGGAGGAATAAAACAGAGAAGAAAAACTGAGAAAAAAGACTGAAAAAACTGAAGAAAAACTTCGAAAAAAACTGTGAAAAAAAAGAAGAACTGAGAAAAAAAACTGAAAAAAACTGCAAAAAAAGAACTGAGAAAAAAATCTGAAGAAAAAACTGAGCAGAAAAACTGATCAGAAAAACTGAGAAAAAAAACTATTTAAAAAAACTGAAGAAAAACTAAGAAAAAAACTGTGAAAAAAAAGAACTGAGAAAAAAAACTGTAGAAAAACTTAGAAAAAAACTGAAAAAAACTGCAAAAAAAGAAATGAGAAAAAAATCTGAAGAAAAAACTGAGCAGAAAAACTGATCAGAAAAACAGAAAAAAAACTATTTAAAAAAACTGAAGAAAAACGGAGGAAAAAAACTGAGAAGAAAAATTGAGAATAAACGACTGAAAAAACTAAAGAAAAACTTAGAAAAAAACTGTGAAAAAAACTGAAAAAAAAGAACTGAGAAAAAAAACTGAAGAAAAACTTAGAAAAAAACTGTGAAAAAAAAGAACTGAGAAAAAAAAACTGAAGAAAAACTGAGAAAAAAACTGTGAAAAAAACTGAGAAAAAAAACTATTAAAAAAATACTGAAGAAAAAGGAGGAAAAAAACTGAGAAGAAAAACTGAGAAAAAAAGACTGAAAAAACTGAAGAAAAACTTAGAAAAAACTGTGAAAAAAAAGAAGAACTGAGAAAAAAAACTGAAGAATAACTTAGAAAAAAACTGAAAAAAACAGTGCAAAAAAGAACGGAGAAAAACATCTGAAGAAAAAACTGAGCAGAAAAACTGAGCAGAAAAACTGTGAAAAAAAATATTTAAAAAAACTGAGAAGAAAAATTGAGAAAAAACGACTGAAAAAACTGAAGAAAAACTTAGAAAAAATTGTGAAAAAAACTGTGAAAAAAAAGATCTGAGAAAAATAACTGAAGAAATATTTAGAAAAATACTGTGCACAAAACTGTGGAAAAAAAGAACTGAGAAAAAAATCTGAAGAAAAAACTGAGCAGAAAAACTGATCAGAAAAACTGTGAAAAAAAACCATTTAAAAAAACTGAAGAAAAACTAAGAAAAAAACTGTGAAAAAAATTGTGAAAAAAAAGAACTGAGAAAAAAGACTGAAAAAACTGAAGAAAAACTTAGAAAAAAAACTGAAAAAAACTGAGAAAAAAAACTATAAAAAAAAAACTGAAGAAAAAGGAGGAAAAAACTGAGAAGAAAAACTGAGAAAAAAAGACTGAAAAAACTGAAGAAAAACTTAGAAAAAAACTGTGAAAAAAAAGAAGAACTGAGAAAAAAAACTGAAGAAAAACTTAGAAAAAAACTGTGAAAAAAAAGAACTGAGAAAAAAAACTGAGAAAAAACTGAGCAGAAAAATTGAGCAGAAACACTGAGAAAAAAAACTATTAAAAAATACTGAACAAAAACGGAGGAATAAAACAGAGAAGAAAAACTGAGAAAAAAGACTGAAAAAACTGAAGAAAAACTTCGAAAAAAACTGTGAAAAAAAAGAAGAACTGAGAAAAAAAACTGAAAAAAACTGCAAAAAAAGAACTGAGAAAAAAATCTGAAGAAAAAACTGAGCAGAAAAACTGAGAAAAAAAACTATTTAAAAAAACTGAAGAAAAACTAAGAAAAAAACTGTGAAAAAAATTGTGAAAAAAAAGAACTGAGAAAAAAGACTGAAAAAACTGAAGAAAAACTTAGAAAAAAAACTGAAAAAACTGAGAAAAAAAAACTATTAAAAAAAAACTGAAGAAAAAGGAGGAAAAAAACTGAGAAGAAAAACTGAGAAAAAAAGACTGAAAAAACTGAAGAAAAACTTAGAAAAAAACTGTGAAAAAAAAGAAGAACTGAGAAAAAAAACTGAAGAAAAACTTAGAAAAAAACTGGAAAAAACTGCAAAAAAAGAACTGAGAAAAAAATCTGAAGAAAAAACTGAGCAGAAAAACTGATCAGAAAAACTGAGAAAAAAAACTATTTAAAAAAACTGAAGAAAAACGGAGGAAAAAAACTGAGAAGAAAAATTGAGAAAAAACGACTGAAAAAACTGAAGAAAAACTTAGAAAAAAACTGTGAAAAAAACTGTGAAAAAAAAGATCTGAGAAAAAAAACTGAAGAAAAATTTGGAAAAAAAACTGTGAACAAAACAGTGAAAAAAAAGAAGAACTGAGAAAAAAACTGAGAAAAAACTGACTAGAAAAACTGCGGAGAAAAACTGAGAAAAAAAACTATTAAAAAAATACTGAAGAAAAAGGAGGGAAAAAACTGAGAAGAAAAACTGAGAAAAAAAGACTGAAAAAACTGAAGAAAAACTTAGAAAAAACTGTGAAAAAAAAGAAGAACTGAGAAAAAAAACTGAAGAATAACTTAGAAAAAAACTGAAAAAAACGGTGCAAAAAAGAACGGAGAAAAACATCTGAAGAAAAACTGAGCAGAAAAACTGAGCAGAAAAACTGAGAAAAAAAATATTAAAAAAAACTGAAGAAAAAGGGAGGAAAAAAACTGAGAAGAAAAATTGAGAAAAAACGATTCAAAAAACTGAAGAAAAATTTAGAAAAAAACTGTGAAAAAAAAGAACTGAGAAAAAAAACTGAAGAAAAATTTAGAAAAAAACTGTGCACAAAAGTGTGGAAAAAAAGAACTGAGAAAAAAACTGAGAAAAAACTGAGCAGAAATACTGAGCAGAAAAACTGAGAAAAAAAACTATTAAAAAAAGCTGAAGAAAAACGGATGAAAAAAACGGAGTAAAAAAATTGAGAAAAAACGACTGAAAAAACTTAAGAAAAACTTAGAAAAAAACTGTGAAAAAAACTGAAAAAAAAGAACTGAGAAAAAAAACTGAAGAAAAAACTGAGCAGAAAAACTGAGCCAAAAACTGACAAAAAAACTATTAAAAAAAATTGAAGAAAAACGGAGTAAAAAAACAAGAAAAATTGAGAAAAACGACTGAAAAAACTCAAGAAAAACTTAGAAAAAAACTGTGAAAAAAAAGAACTGAGAAAAAAAAACTGAAGAAAAATTAGAAAAAAACTGTGCACAAAACTGTGAAAAAAAAGAATTCAGAAAAAAAACTGAGAAAAAACTGAGCAGAAAAATTGAGCAGAAAAACTGAGAAAAAAAACTATTAAAAAAACCTGAAGAAAAACGGAGGAATAAAACAGAGAAGAAAAACTGAGAAAAAAGACTGAAAAAACTGAAGAAAAACTTAGAAAAAAACTGTGAAAAAAACTGAAAAAAAAGAACTGAGAAAAAAAACTGAAGAAAAACTTAGAAAAAAACTGTGAAAAAAACTGAGAAAAAAAACTATTAAAAAAATACTGAAGAAAAAGGAGGAAAAAAACTGAGAAGAAAAACTGAGAAAAAAAGACTGAAAAAACTGAAGAAAAACTTAGAAAAAACTGTGAAAAAAAAGAAGAACTGAGAAAAAATACTGAAGAATAACTTAGAAAAAAACTGAAAAAAACGGTGCAAAAAAGAACGGAGAAAAAAAACTGAGAAAAAACTGAGCAGAAAAACTGATCAGAAAAACTGAGAAAAAAAATATTTAAAAAAACTGAAGAAAAACGGAGGAAAAAAACTGAGAAGAAAAATTGAGAAAAAACGACTGAAAAAACTGAAGAAAAACTAAGAAAAAAACTGTGAAAAAAATTGTGAAAAAAAAGAACTGAGAAAAAAGACTGAAAAAACTGAAGAAAAACTTAGAAAAAAAACTGAAAAAAACTGAGAAAAAAACTTTGAAAAAAAAGAACTGAGAAAAAAAAACTGAAGAAAAACTTAGAAAAAAACTGTGCACAAAACTGTGAAAAAAAATAATTCAGAAAAAAAACTGAGAAAAAACTGAGCAGAAAAATTGAGCAGAAAAACTGAGAAAAAAAACTGAAGAAAAACGGAGGAATAAAACAGAGAAGAAAAACTGAGAAAAAAGACTGAAAAAGCTGAAGAAAAACTTCGAAAAAAACTGTGAAAAAAAGAAGAACTGAGAAAAAAAACTGAAAAAAACTGCAAAAAAAGAACTGAGAAAAAAATCTGAAGAAAAAACTGAGCAGAAAAACTGATCAGAAAAACTGAGAAAAAAAACTATTTAAAAAAACTGAAGAAAAACTAAGAAAAAAACTGTGAAAAAAATTGTGAAAAAAAAGAACTGAGAAAAAAGACTGAAAAAACTGAAGAAAAACTTAGAAAAAAAACTGACAAAAACTGAGAAAAAAAACTATTAAAAAAAAACTGAAGGAAAAGGAGGAAAAAAACTGAGAAGAAAAACTGAGAAAAAAAGACTGAAAAAACTGAAGAAAAACTTAGAAAAAAACTGTGAAAAAAAAGAAGAACTGAGAAAAAAAACTGAAGAAAAAGAACTGAGAAAAAAATCTGAAGAAAAAACTGAGCAGAAAAACTGATCAGAAAAACTGAGAAAAAAAACTATTTAAAAAAACTAAGAAAAACGGAGGAAAAAAACTGAGATGAAAAATTGAGAAAAAACGACTGAAAAAACTGAAGAAAAACTAAGAAAAAAACTGTGAAAAAAATTGTGAAAAAAAAGAACTGAGAAAAAAAACTGAAGAAAAATCTGAGCAGAAAAACTGAGAAGAAAAACTGAGAAAAAAATAACGATTAAAAAAATACTGAAGAAAAACGGAGCAAAAAAAACTGAGAAGAAAAATTGAGAAAAAACGATTCAAAAAACTGAAGAAAAACATAGAAAAAAACTGTGAAAAAAAAGAACTGAGAAAAAAAACTGAAGAAAAATTTAGAAAAAAACTGTGCACAAAAGTGTGGAAAAAAAGAACTGAGAAAAAAAACTGAGAAAAAACTGAGCAGAAAAACTGATCAGAAAAACTGAGAAAAAAAATATTTTAAAAAACTGAAGAAAAACGGAGGAAAAAAACTGAGAAGAAAAATTGAGAAAAAACGACTGAAAAAACTGAAGAAAAACTAAGAAAAAAACTGTGAAAAAAATTGTGAAAAAAAAGAACTGAGAAAAAAGACTGAAAAAACTGAAGAAAAACTTAGAAAAAAAACTGAAAAAAACTGAGAAAAAAACTTTGAAAAAAAAGAACTGAGAAAAAAAAACTGAAGAAAAACTTAGAAAAAAACTGTGCACAAAACTGTGAAAAAAAATAATTCAGAAAAAAAACTGAGAAAAAACTGAGCAGAAAAATTGAGCAGAAAAACTGAGAAAAAAAACTGAAGAAAAACGGAGGAATAAAACAGAGAAGAAAAACTGAGAAAAAAGACTGAAAAAGCTGAAGAAAAACTTCGAAAAAAACTGTGAAAAAAAGAAGAACTGAGAAAAAAAACTGAAAAAAACTGCAAAAAAAGAACTGAGAAAAAAATCTGAAGAAAAAACTGAGCAGAAAAACTGATCAGAAAAACTGAGAAAAAAAACTATTTAAAAAAACTGAAGAAAAACTAAGAAAAAAACTGTGAAAAAAATTGTGAAAAAAAAGAACTGAGAAAAAAGACTGAAAAAACTGAAGAAAAACTTAGAAAAAAAACTGACAAAAACTGAGAAAAAAAAACTATTAAAAAAAAACTGAAGAAAAAGGAGGAAAAAAACTGAGAAGAAAAACTGAGAAAAAAAGACTGAAAAAACTGAAGAAAAACTTAGAAAAAAACTGTGAAAAAAAAGAAGAACTGAGAAAAAAAACTGAAGAAAAAGAACTGAGAAAAAAATCTGAAGAAAAAACTGAGCAGAAAAACTGATCAGAAAAACTGAGAAAAAAAACTATTTAAAAAAACTGAAGAAAAACGGAGGAAAAAAACTGAGATGAAAAATTGAGAAAAAACGACTGAAAAAACTGAAGAAAAACTAAGAAAAAAACTGTGAAAAAAATTGTGAAAAAAAAGAACTGAGAAAAAAAACTGAAGAAAAATCTGAGCAGAAAAACTGAGAAGAAAAACTGAGAAAAAAATAACGATTAAAAAAATACTGAAGAAAAACGGAGCAAAAAAAACTGAGAAGAAAAATTGAGAAAAAACGATTCAAAAAACTGAAGAAAAACATAGAAAAAAACTGTGAAAAAAAAGAACTGAGAAAAAAAACTGAAGAAAAATTTAGAAAAAAACTGTGCACAAAAGTGTGGAAAAAAAGAACTGAGAAAAAAACTGAGAAAAAACTGAGCAGAAAAACTGAGCAGAAAAACTGAGAAAAAAAACTATTAAAAAAAACTGAAGAAAAACGGATGAAAAAAACTGAGAAGAAAAATTGAGAAAAAACGACTGAAAAAACTCAAGAAAAACTTAGAAAAAAACTGTGAAAAAAAAGAACTGAGAAAAAAAAACTGAAGAAAAACTTAGAAAAAAACTGTGCACAAAACTGTGAAAAAAAAGAATTCAGAAAAAAAACTGAGAAAAAACTGAGAAGAAAAATTGAGCAGAAAAACTGAGAAAAAAACTATTAAAAAAAACTGAAGAAAAACGGAGGAATAAAACAGAGAAGAAAAACTGAGAAAAAAGACTGAAAAAACTGAAGAAAAACTTAGAAAAAAACTGTGAAAAAAACTGAGAAAAAAAACTATTAAAAAAAAACTGAAGAAAAAGGAGGAAAAAAACTGAGAAGAAAAACTGAGGAAAAAAGACTGAAAAAACTGAAGAAAAACTTCGAAAAAAACTGAAAAAAACTGCAAAAAAGAACTGAGAAAAAAATCTGAAGAAAAACTGAGCAGAAAAACTGATCAGAAAAACTGAGAAAAAAACTATTTAAAAAAACTGAAGAAAAACGGAGGAAAAAAACTGAGAAGAAAAATTGAGAAAAAACGACTGAAAAAACTGAAGAAAAACTAAGAAAAAAACTGTGAAAAAAATTGTGAAAAAAAAAAACTGAGAAAAAACTGACTAGAAAAACTGAGCAGGAAAACTGAAAAAAACTGAGAAAAAAAACTATTAAAAAAAAACTGAAGAAAAAGGAGGAAAAAAACTGAGAAGAAAAACTGAGAAAAAAAGACTGAAAAAACTGAAGAAAAACTTAGAAAAATACTGTGAAAAAAAAGAACTGAGAAAAAAAAACTGAAGAAAAACTGAGAAAAAAACTGTGCACAAAACTGTGAAAAAAAAGAATTCAGAAAAAAAACTGAGAAAAAACTGAGCAGAAAAATTGAGCATAAAAACTGAGAAAAAAAACTATTAAAAAAAACTGAAGAAAAACAGAGGAATAAAACAGAGAAGAAAAACTGAGAAAAAAGACTGAAAAAGCTGAAGAAAAACTTCGAAAAAAACTGTGAAAAAAAAGAAGAACTGAGAAAAAAGCTGAAAAAAACTGCAAAAAAAGAACTGAGAAAAAAATCTGAAGAAAAAACTGAGCAGAAAAACTGATCAGAAAAACTGTGAAAAAAAACTATTTAAAAAGACTGAAGAAAAACTAAGAAAAAAACTGAAAAAAATTGTGAAAAAAAAGAACTGAGAAAAAAGACTGAAAAAACTGAAGAAAAACTTAAGAAAAAAAACTGAAAAAAACTGAGAAATAAAAACTATTAAAAAAAAACTGAAGAAAAAGGAGGAAAAAAACTGAGAAGAAAAACTGAGAAAAAAAGACTGAAAAAACTGAAGAAAAACTTAGAAAAAAACTGTGAAAAAAAAGAAGAACTGAGAAAAAAAAATGAAGAAAAACTTAGAAAAAAACTGAAAAAAACTGCAAAAAAAGAACTGAGAAAAAAATCTGAAGAAAAAACTGAGCAGAAAAACTGATCAGAAAAACTAAGAAAAAAAACTATTTAAAAAAACTGAAGAAAAACGGAGGAAAAAAACTGAGATGAAAATTTGAGAAAAAACGACTGAAAAAACTGAAGAAAAACTAAGAAAAAAACTGTGAAAAAAATTGTTAAAAAAAAGAACTGAGAAAAAAAACTGAAGAAAAATCTGAGCAGAAAAACTGAGAAGAAAAACTGAGAAAAAAATAACGATTAAAAAATACTGAAGAAAAACGGAGTAAAAAAACCGAGAAGAAAAATTGAGAAAAAACGATTCAAAAAACTGAAGAAAAACTTGGAAAAAAACTGTGAAAAAAAAGAACTGAGAAAAAAACTGAAGAAAAATTTAGAAAAAAACTGTGAAAAAAACTGAGAAAAAAAACTATTAAAAAAAAACTGAAGAAAAAGGAGGAAAAAAACTGAGAAGAAAAACTGAGAAAAAAAGACTGAAAAAACTGAAGAAAAACTTAGAAAAAAACTGTGAAAAAAAAGAAGAACTGAGAAAAAAAACTGAAGAAAAACTTAGAAAAAAACTGAAAAAAACTGCAAAAAAAGAACTGAGAAAAAAATCTGAAGAAAAAACTGAGCAGAAAAACTGATCAGAAAAACTGAGAAAAAAAACTATTTAAAAAAACTGAAGAAAAACGGAGGAAAAAAACTGAGATGAAAAATTGAGAAAAAACGACTGAAAAAACTGAAGAAAAACTAAGAAAAAAACTGTGAAAAAAATTGTGAAAAAAAAGAACTGAGAAAAAAAACTGAAGAAAAATCTGAGCAGAAAAACTGAGAAGAAAAACTGAGAAAAAAATAACGATTAAAAAAATACTGAAGAAAAACGGAGCAAAAAAAACTGAGAAGAAAAATTGAGAAAAAACGATACAAAAAACTGAAGAAAAACATAGAAAAAAACTGTGAAAAAAAAGAACTGAGAAAAAAAACTGAAGAAAAATTTAGAAAAAAACTGTGCACAAAAGTGTGGAAAAAAAGAACTGAGAAAAAAACTGAGAAAAAACTGAGCAGAAAAACTGAGCAGAAAAACTGAGAAAAAAAACTATTAAAAAAAACTGAAGAAAAACGGATGAAAAAAACTGAGAAGAAAAATTGAGAAAAAACGACTGAAAAAATTCAAGAAAAACTTAGAAAAAAACTGTGAAAAAAAAGAACTGAGAAAAAAAAACTGAAGAAAAACTTAGAAAAAAACTGTGCACAAAACTGTGAAAAAAATGAATTCAGAAAAAAAACGGAGTAAAAAAACTGAGCAGAAAAATTGAGCAGAAAAACTGAGAAAAAAACTATTAAAAAAAACTGAAGAAAAACGGAGGAATAAAACAGAGAAGAAAAACTGAGAAAAAAG
This sequence comes from Pristiophorus japonicus, assembly GCF_044704955.1. Lineage (NCBI taxonomy): Eukaryota > Metazoa > Chordata > Chondrichthyes > Pristiophoridae > Pristiophorus > Pristiophorus japonicus. Next base: position 1,670,309 of record NW_027251071.1, read on the forward strand.
ACTGAAAAAACTGAAGAAAAACTTAGAAAAAAACTGTGAAAAAAACTGAGAAAAAAAACTATTAAAAAAAACTGAAGAAAAAGGAGGAAAAAAACTGAGAAGAAAAACTGATAAAAAAAGCCTGAAAAAACTGAAGAAAAACTTAGAAAAAAACTGTGAAAAAAAAGAAGAACTGAGAAAAAAAACTGAAGAAAAACTTAGAAAATAACTGAAAAAAACTGCAAAAAAAGAACTGAGAAAAAAATCTGAAGAAAAAACTGAGCAGAAAAACTGATCAGAAAAACTGAGAAAAAAAACTATTTAAAAAAACTGAAGAAAAACGGAGGAAAAAAACTGAGATGAAAAATTGAGAAAAAACGACTGAAAAAACTGAAGAAAAACTAAGAAAAAAACTGTGAAAAAAATTGTGAAAAAAAAGAACTGAGAAAAAAAACTGAAGAAAAATCTGAGCAGAAAAACTGAGAAGAAAAACTGAGAAAAAAATAACGATTAAAAAAATACTGAAGAAAAACGGAGCAAAAAAAACTGAGAAGAAAAATTGAGAAAAAACGATACAAAAAACTGAAGAAAAACATAGAAAAAAACTGTGAAAAAAAAGAACTGAGAAAAAAAACTGAAGAAAAATTTAGAAAAAAACTGTGCACAAAAGTGTGGAAAAACAGAACTGAGAAAAAAACTGAGAAAAAACTGAGCAGAAAAACTGAGCAGAAAAACTGAGAAAAAAAACTATTAAAAAAAACTGAAGAAAAACGGATGAAAAAAACTGAGAAGAAAAATTGAGAAAAAACGACTGAAAAAATTCAAGAAAAACTTAGAAAAAAACTGTGAAAAAAAAGAACTGAGAAAAAAAAACTGAAGAAAAACTTAGAAAAAAACTGTGCACAAAACTGTGAAAAAAATGAATTCAGAAAAAAAACGGAGTAAAAAAACTGAGCAGAAAAATTGAGCAGAAAAACTGAGAAAAAAACTATTAAAAAAAACTGAAGAAAAACGGAGGAATAAAACAGAGAAGAAAAACTGAGAAAAAAGACTGAAAAAACTGAAGAAAAACTTAGAAAAAAACTGTGAAAAAAACTGAGAAAAAAAACTATTAAAAAAAACTGAAGAAAAAGGAGGAAAAAACTGAGAAGAAAAACTGAGAAAAAAAGACTGAAAAAACTGAAGAAAAACTTAGAAAAAAACTGAAAAAAACTGCAAAAAAGAACTGAGAAAAAAATCTGAAGAAAAAACTGAGCAGAAAAACTGATCAGAAAAACTGAGAAAAAAAACTATTTAAAAAAACTGAAGAAAAACGGAGGAAAAAAACTGAGAAGAAAAATTGAGAAAAAACGACTGAAAAAACTGAAGAAAAACTAAGAAAAAAACTGTGAAAAAAATTGTGAAAAAAAAAACTGAGAAAAAACTGACTAGAAAAACTGAGCAGGAAAACTGAAAAAAACTGAGAAAAAAAACTATTAAAAAAAAACTGAAGAAAAAGGAGGAAAAAAACTGAGAAGAAAAACTGAGAAAAAAAGACTGAAAAAACTGAAGAAAAACTTAGAAAAATACTGTGAAAAAAAAGAACTGAGAAAAAAAAACTGAAGAAAAACTGAGAAAAAAACTGTGCACAAAACTGTGAAAAAAAAGAATTCAGAAAAAAAAATGAGAAAAAACTGAGCAGAAAAATTGAGCAGAAAAACTGAGAAAAAAACTATTAAAAAAAACTGAAGAAAAACGGAGGAATAAAACAGAGAAGAAAAACTGAGAAAAAAGACTGAAAAAGCTGAAGAAAAACTTCGAAAAAAACTGAAAAAAAAGAAGAACTGAGAAAAAAGCTGAAAAAAACTGCAAAAAAAGAACTGAGAAAAAAATCTGAAGAAAAAACTGAGCAGAAAAACTGATCAGAAAAACTGTGAAAAAAAACATTTAAAAAAAACTGAAGAAAAAGTAAGAAAAAAACTGTGAAAAAAATTGTGAAAAAAAAGTACTGAGAAAAAAGACTGAAAAAACTGAAGAAAAACTTAGAAAAAAACTGTGAAAAAAAAGAAGAACTGAGAAAAAAAAATGAAGAAAAACTTAGAAAAAAACTGAAAAAAACTGCAAAAAAAGAACTGAGAAAAAAATCTGAAGAAAAAACTGAGCAGAAAAACTGATCAGAAAAACTAAGAAAAAAAACTATTTAAACAAACTGAAGAAAAACGGAGGAAAAAAACTGAGATGAAAAATTGAGAAAAAACGACTGAAAAAACTGAAGAAAAACTAAGAAAAAAACAGTGAAAAAAATTGTGAAAAAAAAGAACTGAGAAAAAAAACTGAAGAAAAATCTGAGCAGAAAAACTGAGAAGAAAAACTGAGAAAAAAATAATGATTAAAAAAATACTGAAGAAAAACGGAGCAAAAAAAACTGAGAAGAAAAATTGAGAAAAAACGATTCAAAAAACTGAAGAAAAACATAGAAAAAAACTGTGAAAAAAAAGAACTGAGAAAAAAAACTGAAGAAAAATTTAGAAAAAAACTGTGCACAAAAGTGTGGAAAAAAAGAACTGAGAAAAAAAACTGAGAGAAAACTGAGCAGAAAAACTGATCAGAAAAACTGAGAAAAAAAATATTTTAAAAAAACTGAAGAAAAACGGAGGAAAAAAACTGAGAAGAAAAATTGAGAAAAAACGACTGAAAAAACTGAAGAAAAACTAAGAAAAAAACTGTGAAAAAAATTGTGAAAAAAAAGAACTGAGAAAAAAGACTGAAAAAACTGAAGAAAAACTTAGGAAAAAAACTGAAAAAAACTGAGAAAAAAACTTTGAAAAAAAAGAACTGAGAAAAAAAAACTGAAGAAAAACTTAGAAAAAAACTGTGCACAAAACTGTGAAAAAAAATAATTCAGAAAAAAAACTGAGAAAAAACTGAGCAGAAAAATTGAGCAGAAAAACTGAGAAAAAAAACTGAAGAAAAACGGAGGAATAAAACAGAGAAGAAAAACTGAGAAAAAAGACTGAAAAAGCTGAAGAAAAACTTCGAAAAAAACTGTGAAAAAAAGAAGAACTGAGAAAAAAAACTGAAAAAAACTGCAAAAAAAGAACTGAGAAAAAAATCTGAAGAAAAAACTGAGCAGAAAAACTGATCAGAAAAACTGAGAAAAAAAACTATTTAAAAAAACTGAAGAAAAACTAAGAAAAAAACTGTGAAAAAAATTGTGAAAAAAAAGAACTGAGAAAAAAGACTGAAAAAACTGAAGAAAAACTTAGAAAAAAAACTGACAAAAACTGAGAAAAAAAAACTATTAAAAAAAAACTGAAGAAAAAGGAGGAAAAAAACTGAGAAGAAAAACTGAGAAAAAAAGACTGAAAAAACTGAAGAAAAACTTAGAAAAAAACTGTGAAAAAAAAGAAGAACTGAGAAAAAAAACTGAAGAAAAATTTAGAAAAAAACTGTGCACAAAAGTGTGGAAAAAAAGAACTGAGAAAAAAACTGAGAAAAAACTGAGCAGAAAAACTGAGCAGAAAAACTGAGAAAAAAAACTATTAAAAAAAACTGAAGAAAAACGGATGAAAAAAACTGAGAAGAAAAATTGAGAAAAAACGACTGAAAAAACTCAAGAAAAACTTAGAAAAAAACTGTGAAAAAAAAGAACTGAGAAAAAAAAACTGAAGAAAAACTTAGAAAAAAACTGTGCACAAAACTGTGAAAAAAAAGAATTCAGAAAAAAAACTGAGAAAAAACTGAGAAGAAAAATTGAGCAGAAAAACTGAGAAAAAAACTATTAAAAAAAACTGAAGAAAAACGGAGGAATAAAACAGAGAAGAAAAACTGAGAAAAAAGACTGAAAAAACTGAAGAAAAACTTAGAAAAAAACTGTGAAAAAAACTGAGAAAAAAAACTATTAAAAAAAAACTGAAGAAAAAGGAGGAAAAAAATTGAGAAGAAAAACTGAGAAAAAAAGACTGAAAAAACTGAAGAAAAACTTCGAAAAAAACTGAAAAAAACTGCAAAAAAGAACTGAGAAAAAAATCTGAAGAAAAAACTGAGCAGAAAAACTGATCAGAAAAACTGAGAAAAAAACTATTTAAAAAAACTGAAGAAAAACGGAGGAAAAAAACTGAGAAGAAAAATTGAGAAAAAACGACTGAAAAAACTGAAGAAAAACTAAGAAAAAAACTGTGAAAAAAATTGTGAAAAAAAAAAACTGAGAAAAAACTGACTAGAAAAACTGAGCAGGAAAACTGAAAAAAACTGAGAAAAAAAACTATTAAAAAAAAACTGAAGAAAAAGGAGGAAAAAAACTGAGAAGAAAAACTGAGAAAAAAAGACTGAAAAAACTGAAGAAAAACTTAGAAAAATACTGTGAAAAAAAAGAACTGAGAAAAAAAAACTGAAGAAAAACTGAGAAAAAAACTGTGCACAAAACTGTGAAAAAAAAGAATTCAGAAAAAAAACTGAGAAAAAACTGAGCAGAAAAATTGAGCATAAAAACTGAGAAAAAAAACTATTAAAAAAAACTGAAGAAAAACAGAGGAATAAAACAGAGAAGAAAAACTGAGAAAAAAGACTGAAAAAGCTGAAGAAAAACTTCGAAAAAAACTGTGAAAAAAAAGAAGAACTGAGAAAAAAGCTGAAAAAAACTGCAAAAAAAGAACTGAGAAAAAAATCTGAAGAAAAAACTGAGCAGAAAAACTGATCAGAAAAACTGTGAAAAAAAACTATTTAAAAAGACTGAAGAAAAACTAAGAAAAAAACTGAAAAAAATTGTGAAAAAAAAGAACTGAGAAAAAAGACTGAAAAAACTGAAGAAAAACTTAAGAAAAAAAACTGAAAAAAACTGAGAAATAAAAACTATTAAAAAAAAACTGAAGAAAAAGGAGGAAAAAAACTGAGAAGAAAAACTGAGAAAAAAAGACTGAAAAAACTGAAGAAAAACTTAGAAAAAAACTGTGAAAAAAAAGAAGAACTGAGAAAAAAAAATGAAGAAAAACTTAGAAAAAAACTGAAAAAAACTGCAAAAAAAGAACTGAGAAAAAAATCTGAAGAAAAAACTGAGCAGAAAAACTGATCAGAAAAACTAAGAAAAAAAACTATTTAAAAAAACTGAAGAAAAACGGAGGAAAAAAACTGAGATGAAAATTTGAGAAAAAACGACTGAAAAAACTGAAGAAAAACTAAGAAAAAAACTGTGAAAAAAATTGTTAAAAAAAAGAACTGAGAAAAAAAACTGAAGAAAAATCTGAGCAGAAAAACTGAGAAGAAAAACTGAGAAAAAAATAACGATTAAAAAATACTGAAGAAAAACGGAGTAAAAAAACCGAGAAGAAAAATTGAGAAAAAACGATTCAAAAAACTGAAGAAAAACTTGGAAAAAAACTGTGAAAAAAAAGAACTGAGAAAAAAACTGAAGAAAAATTTAGAAAAAAACTGTGCACAAAACTGTGAAAAAAAAGAATTCAGAAAAAAAACTGAGAAAAAACTGAGCAGAAAAATTGAGCAGAAAAACTGAGAAAAAAATTATTAAAAAAAACTGAAGAAAAACGGAGGAATAAAACAGAGAAGAAAAACTGAGAAAAAAGACTGAAAAAACTGAAGAAAAACTTAGAAAAAAACTGTGAAAAAAACTGAGAAAAAAAACTATTAAAAAAAAACTGAAGAAAAAGGAGGAAAAAAACTGAGAAGAAAAACTGAGAAAAAAAGACTGAAAAAACTGAAGAAAAACTTAGAAAAAAAACTGACAAAAACTGAGAAAAAAAAACTATTAAAAAAAAACTGAAGAAAAAGGAGGAAAAAAACTGAGAAGAAAAACTGAGAAAAAAAGCCTGAAAAAACTGAAGAAAAACTTAGAAAAAAACTGTGAAAAAAAAGAAGAACTGAGAAAAAAAACTGAAGAAAAACTTAGAAAAAAACTGAAAAAAACTGCAAAAAAAGAACTGAGAAAAAAATCTGAAGAAAAAACTGAGCAGAAAAACTGATCAGAAAAACTGAGAAAAAAAACTATTTAAAAAAACTGAAGAAAAACGGAGGAAAAAAACTGAGATGAAAAATTGAGAAAAAACGACTGAAAAAACTGAAGAAAAACTAAGAAAAAAACTGTGAAAAAAATTGTGAAAAAAAAGAACTGAGAAAAAAAACCGAAGAAAAATCTGAGCAGAAAAACTGAGAAGAAAAACTGAGAAAAAAATAACGATTAAAAAAATACTGAAGAAAAACGGAGCAAAAAAAACTGAGAAGAAAAATTGAGAAAAAACGATACAAAAAACTGAAGAAAAACATAGAAAAAAACTGTGAAAAAAAAGAACTGAGAAAAAAAACTGAAGAAAAGTTTAGAAAAAAACTGTGCACAAAAGTGTGGAAAAAAAGAACTGAGAAAAAAACTGAGAAAAAACTGAGCAGAAAAACTGATCAGAAAAACTGAGAAAAAAAACTATTTAAAAAAACTGAAGAAAAACGGAGGAAAAAAACTGATGAAAAATTGAGAAAAAACGACTGAAAAAACTGAAGAAAAACTAAGAAAAAAACTGTGAAAAAAATTGTGAAAAAAAAGAACTGAGAAAAAAAACTGAAGAAAAATCTGAGCAGAAAAACTGAGAAGAAAAACTGAGAAAAAAATAACGATTAAAAAAATACTGAAGAAAAACGGAGCAAAAAAAACTGAGAAGAAAAATTGAGAAAAAACGATTCAAAAAACTGAAGAAAAACATAGAAAAAAACTGTGAAAAAAAAGAACTGAGAAAAAAAACTGAAGAAAAATTTAGAAAAAAACTGTGCACAAAAGTGTGGAAAAAAAGAACTGAGAAAAAAAACTGAGAGAAAACTGAGCAGAAAAACTGATCAGAAAAACTGAGAAAAAAAATATTTTAAAAAAACTGAAGAAAAACGGAGGAAAAAAACTGAGAAGAAAAATTGAGAAAAAACGACTGAAAAAACTGAAGAAAAACTAAGAAAAAAACTGTGAAAAAAATTGTGAAAAAAAAGAACTGAGAAAAAAGACTGAAAAAACTGAAGAAAAACTTAGAAAAAAAACTGAAAAAAACTGAGAAAAAAACTTTGAAAAAAAAGAACTGAGAAAAAAAAACTGAAGAAAAACTTAGAAAAAAACTGTGCACAAAACTGTGAAAAAAAATAATTCAGAAAAAAAAATGAGAAAAAACTGAGCAGAAAAATTGAGCAGAAAAACTGAGAAAAAAAACTGAAGAAAAACGGAGGAATAAAACAGAGAAGAAAAACTGAGAAAAAAGACTGAAAAAGCTGAAGAAAAACTTCGAAAAAAACTGTGAAAAAAAGAAGAACTGAGAAAAAAAACTGAAAAAAACTGCAAAAAAAGAACTGAGAAAAAAATCTGAAGAAAAAACTGAGCAGAAAAACTGATCAGAAAAACTGAGAAAAAAAACTATTTAAAAAAACTGAAGAAAAACTAAGAAAAAAACTGTGAAAAAAATTGTGAAAAAAAAGAACTGAGAAAAAAGACTGAAAAAACTGAAGAAAAACTTAGAAAAAAAACTGACAAAAACTGAGAAAAAAAAACTATTAAAAAAAAACTGAAGAAAAAGGAGGAAAAAAACTGAGAAGAAAAACTGAGAAAAAAAGACTGAAAAAACTGAAGAAAAACTTAGAAAAAAACTGTGAAAAAAAAGAAGAACTGAGAAAAAAAAACTGAAGAAAAACTTAGAAAAAAACTGTGCACAAAACTGTGAAAAAAAAGAATTCAGAAAAAAAACTGAGAAAAAACTGAGAAGAAAAATTGAGCAGAAAAACTGAGAAAAAAACTATTAAAAAAAACTGAAGAAAAACGGAGGAATAAAACAGAGAAGAAAAACTGAGAAAAAAGACTGAAAAAACTGAAGAAAAACTTAGAAAAAAACTGTGAAAAAAACTGAGAAAAAAAACTATTAAAAAAAAACTGAAGAAAAAGGAGGAAAAAAACTGAGAAGAAAAACTGAGAAAAAAAGACTGAAAAAACTGAAGAAAAACTTCGAAAAAAACTGAAAAAAACTGCAAAAAAGAACTGAGAAAAAAATCTGAAGAAAAAACTGAGCAGAAAAACTGATCAGAAAAACTGAGAAAAAAACTATTTAAAAAAACTGAAGAAAAACGGAGGAAAAAAACTGAGAAGAAAAATTGAGAAAAAACGACTGAAAAAACTGAAGAAAAACTAAGAAAAAAACTGTGAAAAAAATTGTGAAAAAAAAAAACTGAGAAAAAACTGACTAGAAAAACTGAGCAGGAAAACTGAAAAAAACTGAGAAAAAAAACTATTAAAAAAAAACTGAAGAAAAAGGAGGAAAAAAACTGAGAAGAAAAACTGAGAAAAAAAGACTGAAAAAACTGAAGAAAAACTTAGAAAAATACTGTGAAAAAAAAGAACTGAGAAAAAAAAACTGAAGAAAAACTGAGAAAAAAACTGCACAAAACTGTGAAAAAAAAGAATTCAGAAAAAAAACTGAGAAAAAACTGAGCAGAAAAATTGAGCATAAAAACTGAGAAAAAAAACTATTAAAAAAAACTGAAGAAAAACAGAGGAATAAAACAGAGAAGAAAAACTGAGAAAAAAGACTGAAAAAGCTGAAGAAAAACTTCGAAAAAAACTGTGAAAAAAAAGAAGAACTGAGAAAAAAGCTGAAAAAAACTGCAAAAAAAGAACTGAGAAAAAAATCTGAAGAAAAAACTGAGCAGAAAAACTGATCAGAAAAACTGTGAAAAAAAACTATTTAAAAAGACTGAAGAAAAACTAAGAAAAAAACTGAAAAAAATTGTGAAAAAAAAGAACTGAGAAAAAAGACTGAAAAAACTGAAGAAAAACTTAAGAAAAAAAACTGAAAAAAACTGAGAAATAAAAACTATTAAAAAAAAACTGAAGAAAAAGGAGGAAAAAAACTGAGAAGAAAAACTGAGAAAAAAAGACTGAAAAAACTGAAGAAAAACTTAGAAAAAAACTGTGAAAAAAAAGAAGAACTGAGAAAAAAAAATGAAGAAAAACTTAGAAAAAAACTGAAAAAAACTGCAAAAAAAGAACTGAGAAAAAAATCTGAAGAAAAAACTGAGCAGAAAAACTGATCAGAAAAACTAAGAAAAAAAACTATTTAAAAAAACTGAAGAAAAACGGAGGAAAAAAACTGAGATGAAAATTTGAGAAAAAACGACTGAAAAAACTGAAGAAAAACTAAGAAAAAAACTGTGAAAAAAATTGTTAAAAAAAAGAACTGAGAAAAAAAACTGAAGAAAAATCTGAGCAGAAAAACTGAGAAGAAAAACTGAGAAAAAAATAACGATTAAAAAATACTGAAGAAAAACGGAGTAAAAAAACCGAGAAGAAAAATTGAGAAAAAACGATTCAAAAAACTGAAGAAAAACTTGGAAAAAAACTGTGAAAAAAAAGAACTGAGAAAAAAACTGAAGAAAAATTTAGAAAAAAACTGTGCACAAAACTGTGAAAAAAAAGAATTCAGAAAAAAAACTGAGAAAAAACTGAGCAGAAAAATTGAGCAGAAAAACTGAGAAAAAAATTATTAAAAAAAACTGAAGAAAAACGGAGGAATAAAACAGAGAAGAAAAACTGAGAAAAAAGACTGAAAAAACTGAAGAAAAACTTAGAAAAAAACTGTGAAAAAAACTGAGAAAAAAAACTATTAAAAAAAAACTGAAGAAAAAGGAGGAAAAAAACTGAGAAGAAAAACTGAGAAAAAAAGACTGAAAAAACTGAAGAAAAACTTAGAAAAAAAACTGACAAAAACTGAGAAAAAAAAACTATTAAAAAAAAACTGAAGAAAAAGGAGGAAAAAAACTGAGAAGAAAAACTGAGAAAAAAAGCCTGAAAAAACTGAAGAAAAACTTAGAAAAAAACTGTGAAAAAAAAGAAGAACTGAGAAAAAAAACTGAAGAAAAACTTAGAAAAAAACTGAAAAAAACTGCAAAAAAAGAACTGAGAAAAAAATCTGAAGAAAAAACTGAGCAGAAAAACTGATCAGAAAAACTGAGAAAAAAAACTATTTAAAAAAACTGAAGAAAAACGGAGGAAAAAAACTGAGATGAAAAATTGAGAAAAAACGACTGAAAAAACTGAAGAAAAACTAAGAAAAAAACTGTGAAAAAAATTGTGAAAAAAAAGAACTGAGAAAAAAAACTGAAGAAAAATCTGAGCAGAAAAACTGAGAAGAAAAACTGAGAAAAAAATAACGATTAAAAAAATACTGAAGAAAAACGGAGCAAAAAAAACTGAGAAGAAAAATTGAGAAAAAACGATACAAAAAACTGAAGAAAAACATAGAAAAAAACTGTGAAAAAAAAGAACTGAGAAAAAAAACTGAAGAAAAATTTAGAAAAAAACTGTGCACAAAAGTGTGGAAAAAAAGAACTGAGAAAAAAACTGAGAAAAAACTGAGCAGAAAAACTGAGCAGAAAAACTGAGAAAAAAAACTATTAAAAAAAACTGAAGAAAAACGGATGAAAAAAACTGAGAAGAAAAATTGAGAAAAAACGACTGAAAAAATTCAAGAAAAACTTAGAAAAAAACTGTGAAAAAAAAGAACTGAGAAAAAAAAACTGAAGAAAAACTTAGAAAAAAACTGTGCACAAAACTGTGAAAAAAATGAATTCAGAAAAAAAACGGAGTAAAAAAACTGAGCAGAAAAATTGAGCAGAAAAACTGAGAAAAAAACTATTAAAAAAAACTGAAGAAAAACGGAGGAATAAAACAGAGAAGAAAAACTGAGAAAAAAGACTGAAAAAACTGAAGAAAAACTTAGAAAAAAACTGTGAAAAAAACTGAGAAAAAAAACTATTAAAAAAAACTGAAGAAAAAGGAGGAAAAAAACTGAGAAGAAAAACTGAGAAAAAAAGACTGAAAAAACTGAAGAAAAACTTAGAAAAAAACTGAAAAAAACTGCAAAAAAGAACTGAGAAAAAAATCTGAAGAAAAAACTGAGCAGAAAAACTGATCAGAAAAACTGAGAAAAAAAACTATTTAAAAAAACTGAAGAAAAACGGAGGAAAAAAACTGAGAAGAAAAATTGAGAAAAAACGACTGAAAAAACTGAAGAAAAACTAAGAAAAAAACTGTGAAAAAAATTGTGAAAAAAAAAACTGAGAAAAAACTGACTAGAAAAACTGAGCAGGAAAACTGAAAAAAACTGAGAAAAAAAACTATTAAAAAAAAACTGAAGAAAAAGGAGGAAAAAAACTGAGAAGAAAAACTGAGAAAAAAAGACTGAAAAAACTGAAGAAAAACTTAGAAAAATACTGTGAAAAAAAAGAACTGAGAAAAAAAAACTGAAGAAAAACTGAGAAAAAAACTGTGCACAAAACTGTGAAAAAAAAGAATTCAGAAAAAAAACTGAGAAAAAACTGAGCAGAAAAATTGAGCAGAAAAACTGAGAAAAAAAACTGAAAAAGCTGAAGAAAAACTTCGAAAAAAACTGAAAAAAAAGAACTGAGAAAAAAATCTGAAGAAAAAACTGAGCAGAAAAACTGATCAGAAAAACTGTGAAAAAAAAACATTTAAAAAAAACTGAAGAAAAACTAAGAAAAAAACTGTGAAAAAAATTGTGAAAAAAAAGTACTGAGAAAAAAGACTGAAAAAACTGAAGAAAAACTTAGAAAAAAACTGTGAAAAAAAAGAAGAACTGAGAAAAAAAAATGAAGAAAAACTTAGAAAAAAACTGAAAAAAACTGCAAAAAAAGAACTGAGAAAAAAAAACTGAAGAAAAACTGAGAAAAAAACTGTGCACAAAACTGTGAAAAAAAAGAATTCAGAAAAAAAACTGAGAAAAAACTGAGCAGAAAAATTGAGCAGAAAAACTGAGAAAAAAAACTGAAAAAGCTGAAGAAAAACTTCGAAAAAAACTGCAAAAAAAGAACTGAGAAAAAAATCTGAAGAAAAAACTGAGCAGAAAAACTGATCAGAAAAACTGTGAAAAAAAAACATTTAAAAAAAACTGAAGAAAAACTAAGAAAAAAACTGTGAAAAAAATTGTGAAAAAAAAGTACTGAGAAAAAAGACTGAAAAAACTGAAGAAAAACTTAGAAAAAAACTGTGAAAAAAAAGAAGAACTGAGAAAAAAAAATGAAGAAAAACTTAGAAAAAAACTGAAAAAAACTGCAAAAAAAGAACTGAGAAAAAAATCTGAAGAAAAAACTGAGCAGAAAAACTGATCAGAAAAACTAAGAAAAAAAACTATTTAAACAAACTGAAGAAAAACGGAGGAAAAAAACTGAGATGAAAAATTGAGAAAAAACGACTGAAAAAACTGAAGAAAAACTAAGAAAAAAACTATGAAAAAAATTGTGAAAAAAAAGAACTGAGAAAAAAAACTGAAGAAAAATCTGAGCAGAAAAACTGAGAAGAAAAACTGAGAAAAAAATAACGATTAAAAAATACTGAAGAAAAACGGAGTAAAAAAACTGAGAAGAAAAATTGAGAAAAAACGATTCAAAAAACTGAACAAAAACTTAGAAAAAAACTGTGAAAAAAAAGAACTGAGAAAAAAAACTGAAGAAAAATTTAGAAAAAAACTGTGCACAAAAGTGTGGAAAAAAAGAACTGAGAAAAAAACTGAGAAAAAACTGAGCAGAAAAACTGAGCAGAAAAACTGAGAAAAAAAACTATTTAAAAAAACTGAAGAAAAACGGAGGAAAAAAACTGAGATGAAAAATTGAGAAAAAACGACTGAAAAAACTGAAGAAAAACTAAGAAAAAAACTGTGAAAAAAATTGTGAAAAAAAAGAACTGAGAAAAAAAACTGAAGAAAAATCTGAGCAGAAAAACTGAGAAGAAAAACTGAGAAAAAAATAACGATTAAAAAATACTGAAGAAAAACGGAGTTAAAAAACTGAGAAGAAAAATTGAGAAAAAACGATTCAAAAAACTGAACAAAAACTTAGAGAAAAACTGTGAAAAAAAAGAACTGAGAAAAAAAACTGAAGAAAAATTTAGAAAAAAACTGTGCACAAAAGTGTGGAAAAAAAGAACTGAGAAAAAAACTGAGAAAAAACTGAGCAGAAAAACTGAGCAGAAAAACTGAGAAAAAAAACTATTTAAAAAAACTGAAGAAAAACGGATGAAAAAAACTGAGAAGAAAAATTGAGAAAAAACGACTGAAAAAACTCAAGAAAAACTTAGAAAAAAACTGTGAAAAAAAAGAACTGAGAAAAAAAAACTGAAGAAAAACTTAGAAAAAAACTGTGCACAAAACTGTGAAAAAAAAGAATTCAGAAAAAAAACTGAGAAAAAACTGAGCAGAAAAATTGAGCAGAAAAACTGAGAAAAAAACTATTAAAAAAAACTGAAGAAAAACGGAGGAATAAAACAGAGAAGAAAAACTGAGAAAAAAGACTGAAAAAACTGAAGAAAAACTTAGAAAAAAACTGTGAAAAAAACTGAGAAAAAAAACTATTAAAAAAAAACTGAAGAAAAAGGAGGAAAAAAACTGAGAAGAAAAACTGAGAAAAAAAGACTGAAAAAACTGAAGAAAAACTTAGAAAAAAAACTGACAAAAACTGAGAAAAAAAAACTATTAAAAAAAAACTGAAGAAAAAGGAGGAAAAAAACTGAGAAGAAAAACTGAGAAAAAAAGCCTGAAAAAACTGAAGAAAAACTTAGAAAAAAACTGTGAAAAAAAAGAAGAACTGAGAAAAAAAACTGAAGAAAAACTTAGAAAAAAACTGAAAAAAACTGCAAAAAAAGAACTGAGAAAAAAATCTGAAGAAAAAACTGAGCAGAAAAACTGATCAGAAAAACTGAGAAAAAAAACTATTTAAAAAAACTGAAGAAAAACGGAGGAAAAAAACTGAGATGAAAAATTGAGAAAAAACGACTGAAAAAACTGAAGAAAAACTAAGAAAAAAACTGTGAAAAAAATTGTGAAAAAAAAGAACTGAGAAAAAAAACTGAAGAAAAATCTGAGCAGAAAAACTGAGAAGAAAAACTGAGAAAAAAATAACGATTAAAAAAATACTGAAGAAAAACGGAGCAAAAAAAACTGAGAAGAAAAATTGAGAAAAAACGATTCAAAAAACTGAAGAAAAACATAGAAAAAAACTGTGAAAAAAAAGAACTGAGAAAAAAAACTGAAGAAAAATTTAGAAAAAAACTGTGCACAAAAGTGTGGAAAAAAAGAACTGAGAAAAAAGACTGAAAAAACTGAAGAAAAACTTAGAAAAAAACTGTGAAAAAAAAGAAGAACTGAGAAAAAAAAATGAAGAAAAACTTAGAAAAAAACTGAAAAAAACTGCAAAAAAAGAACTGAGAAAAAAATCTGAAGAAAAAACTGAGCAGAAAAACTGATCAGAAAAACTAAGAAAAAAAACTATTTAAACAAACTGAAGAAAAACGGAGGAAAAAAACTGAGATGAAAAATTGAGAAAAAACGACTGAAAAAACTGAAGAAAAACTAAGAAAAAAACTATGAAAAAAATTGTGAAAAAAAAGAACTGAGAAAAAAAACTGAAGAAAAATCTGAGCAGAAAAACTGAGAAGAAAAACTGAGAAAAAAATAACGATTAAAAAATACTGAAGAAAAACGGAGTAAAAAAACTGAGAAGAAAAATTGAGAAAAAACGATTCAAAAAACTGAACAAAAACTTAGAAAAAAACTGTGAAAAAAAAGAACTGAGAAAAAAAACTGAAGAAAAATTTAGAAAAAAACTGTGCACAAAAGTGTGGAAAAAAAGAACTGAGAAAAAAACTGAGAAAAAACTGAGCAGAAAAACTGAGCAGAAAAACTGAGAAAAAAAACTATTTAAAAAAACTGAAGAAAAACGGAGGAAAAAAACTGAGATGAAAAATTGAGAAAAAACGACTGAAAAAACTGAAGAAAAACTAAGAAAAAAACTGTGAAAAAAATTGTGAAAAAAAAGAACTGAGAAAAAAAACTGAAGAAAAATCTGAGCAGAAAAACTGAGAAGAAAAACTGAGAAAAAAATAACGATTAAAAAATACTGAAGAAAAACGGAGTAAAAAAACTGAGAAGAAAAATTGAGAAAAAACGATTCAAAAAACTGAACAAAAACTTAGAGAAAAACTGTGAAAAAAAAGAACTGAGAAAAAAAACTGAAGAAAAATTTAGAAAAAAACTGTGCACAAAAGTGTGGAAAAAAAGAACTGAGAAAAAAACTGAGAAAAAACTGAGCAGAAAAACTGAGCAGAAAAACTGAGAAAAAAAACTATTTAAAAAAACTGAAGAAAAACGGATGAAAAAAACTGAGAAGAAAAATTGAGAAAAAACGACTGAAAAAACTCAAGAAAAACTTAGAAAAAAACTGTGAAAAAAAAGAACTGAGAAAAAAAAACTGAAGAAAAACTTAGAAAAAAACTGTGCACAAAACTGTGAAAAAAAAGAATTCAGAAAAAAAACTGAGAAAAAACTGAGCAGAAAAATTGAGCAGAAAAACTGAGAAAAAAACTATTAAAAAAAACTGAAGAAAAACGGAGGAATAAAACAGAGAAGAAAAACTGAGAAAAAAGACTGAAAAAACTGAAGAAAAACTTAGAAAAAAACTGTGAAAAAAACTGAGAAAAAAAACTATTAAAAAAAAACTGAAGAAAAAGGAGGAAAAAAACTGAGAAGAAAAACTGAGAAAAAAAGACTGAAAAAACTGAAGAAAAACTTAGAAAAAAAACTGACAAAAACTGAGAAAAAAAAACTATTAAAAAAAAACTGAAGAAAAAGGAGGAAAAAAACTGAGAAGAAAAACTGAGAAAAAAAGCCTGAAAAAACTGAAGAAAAACTTAGAAAAAAACTGTGAAAAAAAAGAAGAACTGAGAAAAAAAACTGAAGAAAAACTTAGAAAAAAACTGAAAAAAACTGCAAAAAAAGAACTGAGAAAAAAATCTGAAGAAAAAACTGAGCAGAAAAACTGATCAGAAAAACTGAGAAAAAAAACTATTTAAAAAAACTGAAGAAAAACGGAGGAAAAAAACTGAGATGAAAAATTGAGAAAAAACGACTGAAAAAACTGAAGAAAAACTAAGAAAAAAACTGTGAAAAAAATTGTGAAAAAAAAGAACTGAGAAAAAAAACTGAAGAAAAATCTGAGCAGAAAAACTGAGAAGAAAAACTGAGAAAAAAATAACGATTAAAAAAATACTGAAGAAAAACGGAGCAAAAAAAACTGAGAAGAAAAATTGAGAAAAAACGATTCAAAAAACTGAAGAAAAACATAGAAAAAAACTGTGAAAAAAAAGAACTGAGAAAAAAAACTGAAGAAAAATTTAGAAAAAAACTGTGCACAAAAGTGTGGAAAAAAAGAACTGAGAAAAAAACTGAGAAAAAACTGAGCAGAAAAACTGAGCAGAAAAACTGAGAAAAAAAACTATTAAAAAAAACTGAAGAAAAACGGATGAAAAAAACTGAGAAGAAAAATTGAGAAAAAACGACTGAAAAAATTCAAGAAAAACTTAGAAAAAAACTGTGAAAAAAACTGAGAAAAAAAACTATTAAAAAAAACTGAAGAAAAAGGAGGAAAAAAACTGAGAAGAAAAACTGAGAAAAAAAGACTGAAAAAACTGAAGAAAAACTTAGAAAAAAACTGAAAAAAACTGCAAAAAAGAACTGAGAAAAAAATCTGAAGAAAAAACTGAGCAGAAAAACTGATCAGAAAAACTGAGAAAAAAAACTATTTAAAAAAACTGAAGAAAAACGGAGGAAAAAAACTGAGAAGAAAAATTGAGAAAAAACGACTGAAAAAACTGAAGAAAAACAAAGAAAAAAACTGTGAAAAAAATTGTGAAAAAAAAAAACTGAGAAAAAACTGACTAGAAAAACTGAGCAGGAAAACTGAAAAAAACTGAGAAAAAAAACTATTAAAAAAAAACTGAAGAAAAAGGAGGAAAAAAACTGAGAAGAAAAACTGAGAAAAAAAGACTGAAAAAACTGAAGAAAAACTTAGAAAAAAACTGTGAAAAAAAAGAACTGAGAAAAAAAACTGAAGAAAAACTGAGAAAAAAACTGTGCACAAAACTGTGAAAAAAAAGAATTCAGAAAAAAAACTGAGAAAAAACTGAGCAGAAAAATTGAGCAGAAAAACTGAGAAAAAAAACTATTAAAAAAAACTGAAGAAAAACGGAGGAATAAAACAGAGAAGAAAAACTGAGAAAAAAGACTGAAAAAGCTGAAGAAAAACTTCGAAAAAAACTGTGAAAAAAAAGAAGAACTGAGAAAAAAGCTGAAAAAAACTGCAAAAAAAGAACTGAGAAAAAAATCTGAAGAAAAAACTGAGCAGAAAAACTGATCAGAAAAACTGTGAAAAAAAACATTTAAAAAAACTGAAGAAAAACTAAGAAAAAAACTGTGAAAAAAATTGTGAAAAAAAAGTACTGAGAAAAAAGACTGAAAAAACTGAAGAAAAACTGTGAAAAAAAAGACGAACTGAGAAAAAAAAATGAAGAAAAACTTAGAAAAAACTGAAAAAAACTGCAAAAAAAGAACTGAGAAAAAAATCTGAAGAAAAAACTGAGCAGAAAAACTGATCAGAAAAACTAAGAAAAAAAACTATTTAAACAAACTGAAGAAAAACGGAGAAAAAAACTGAGATGAAAAATTGAGAAAAAACGACTGAAAAAACTGAAGAAAAACTAAGAAAAAAACTGTGAAAAAAATTGTGAAAAAAAAGAACTGAGAAAAAAAACTGAAGAAAAATCTGAGCAGAAAAACTGAGAAGAAAAACTGAGAAAAAAATAACGATTAAAAAATACTGAAGAAAAACGGAGTAAAAAAACTGAAGAAAAATTGAGAAAAAACGATTCAAAAAACTGAACAAAAACTTAGAAAAAAACTGTGAAAAAAAAGAACTGAGAAAAAAAACTGAAGAAAAATTTAGAAAAAAACTGTGCACAAAAGTGTGGAAAAAAAGAACTGAGAAAAAAACTGAGAAAAAACTGAGCAGAAAAACTGAGCAGAAAAACTGAGAAAAAAAACTATTTAAAAAAACTGAAGAAAAACGGATGAAAATAACTGAGAAGAAAAATTGAGAAAAAACGACTGAAAAAACTCAAGAAAAACTTAGAAAAAAACTGTGAAAAAAAAGAACTGAGAAAAAAAAACTGAAGAAAAACTGAGAAAAAAACTGTGCACAAAACTGTGAAAAAAAAGAATTCAGAAAAAAAACTGAGAAAAAACTGAGCAGAAAAATTGAGCAGAAAAACTGAGAAAAAAACTATTAAAAAAAACTGAAGAAAAACGGAGGAATAAAACAGAGAAGAAAAACTGAGAAAAAAGACTGAAAAAACTGAAGAAAAACTTCGAAAAAAACTGTGAAAAAAAAGAAGAACTGAGAAAAAAGCTGAAAAAAACTGCAAAAAAAGAACTGAGAAAAAAATCTGAAGAAAAAACTGAGCAGAAAAACTGATCAGAAAAACTGTGAAAAAAAACCATTTAAAAAAACTGAAGAAAAACTAAGAAAAAAACTGTGAAAAAAATTGTGAAAAAAAAGTACTGAGAAAAAAGACTGAAAAAACTGAAGAAAAACTTAGAAAAAAACTGTGAAAAAAAAGAACTGAGAAAAAAAAATGAAGAAAAACTTAGAAAAAAACTGAAAAAAACTGCAAAAAAAGAACTGAGAAAAAAATCTGAAGAAAGAACTGAGCAGAAAAACTGATCAGAAAAACTAAGAAAAAAAACTATTTAAACAAACTGAAGAAAAACGGAGGAAAAAAACTGAGATGAAAAATTGAGAAAAAACGACTGAAAAAACTGAAGAAAAACTAAGAAAAAAACTGTGAAAAAAATTGTGAATAAAAAGAACTGAGAAAAAAAACTGAAGAAAAATCTGAGCAGAAAAACTGAGAAGAAAAACTGAGAAAAAAATAACGATTAAAAAATACTGAAGAAAAACGGAGTAAAAAAACTGAGAAGAAAAATTGAGAAAAAACGATTCAAAAAACTGAACAAAAACTTAGAAAAAAACTGTGAACAAAAAGAACTGAGAAAAAAAACTGAAGAAAAATTCAGGAAAAAACTGTGCACAAAAGTGTGGAAAAAAAGAACTGAGAAAAAAACTGAGAAAAAACTGAGCAGAAAAACTGAGCAGAAAAACTGAGAAAAAAAACTATTTAAAAAAACTGAAGAAAAACGGATGAAAAAAACTGAGAAGAAAAATTGAGAAAAAACGACTGAAAAAACTCAAGAAAAACTTAGAAAAAAACTGTGAAAAAAAAGAACTGAGAAAAAAAAACTGAAGAAAAACTTAGAAAAAAACTGTGCACAAAACTAAAAAAAAAAGAATTCAGAAAAAAAACTGAGAAAAAACTGAGCAGAAAAATTGTGCAGAAAAACTGAGAAAAAAACTATTAAAAAAACCTGAAGAAAAACGGAGGAATAAAACAGAGAAGAAAAACTGAGAAAAAAGACTGAAAAAACTGAAGAAAAACTTAGAAAAAAACTGTGAAAAAAACTGAGAAAAAAAACTATTAAAAAAAAACTGAAGAAAAAGGAGGAAAAAAACTGAGAAGAAAAACTGAGAAAAAAAGACTGAAAAAACTGAAGAAAAACTTAGAAAAAAACTGAAAAAAACTGCAAAAAAGAACTGAGAAAAAAATCTGAAGAAAAAACTGAGCAGAAAAACTGATCAGAAAAACTGAGAAAAAAAACTATTTAAAAAAACTGAAGAAAAACGGAGGAAAAAAACTGAGAAGAAAAATTGAGAAAAAACGACTGAAAAAACTGAAGAAAAACTAAGAAAAAAACTGTGAAAAAAATTGTGAAAAAAAAAAACTGAGAAAAAACTGACTAGAAAAACTGAGCAGGAAAACTGAAAAAAACTGAGAAAAAAAACTATTAAAAAAAAACTGAAGAAAAAGGAGGGAAAAAACTGAGAAGAAATACTGAGAAAAAAAGACTGAAAAAACTGAAGAAAAACTTAGAAAAAAACTGTGAAAAAAAGAACTGAGAAAAAAAACTGAAGAAAAACTTAGAAAAAAACTGTGAAAAAAACTGAGAAAAAAAACTATTAAAAAAATACTGAAGAAAAAGGAGGAAAAAAACTGAGAAGAAAAACTGAGAAAAAAAGACTGAAAAAACTGAAGAAAAACTTAGAAAAAACTGTGAAAAAAAAGAAGAACTGAGAAAAAAAACTGAAGAATAACTTAGAAAAAAACTGAAAAAAACGGTGCAAAAAAGAACGGAGAAAAACATCTGAAGAAAAAACTGAGCAGAAAAACTGAGCAGAAAAACTGAGAAAAAAATATTTTAAAAAACTGAAGAAAAAGGGAGGAAAAAAACTGAGAAGAAAAATTGAGAAAAAACGACTGAAAAAACCGAAGAAAAACTTAGAAAAAATTGTGAAAAAAACTGTGAAAAAAAAGATCTGAGAAAAAAAACTGAAGAAATATTTAGAAAAAAACTGTGCACAAAACTGTGGAAAAAAAGAACTGAGAAAAAAAACTGAGAAAAAACTGAGCAGAAAAACTGATCAGAAAAACTGAGAAAAAAAATATTTAAAAAAACTGAAGAAAAACGGAGGAAAAAAACTGAGATGAAAAATTGAGAAAAAACGACTGAAAAAACTGAAGAAAAACTAAGAAAAAAACTGTGAAAAAAATTGTGAAAAAAAAGAACTGAGAAAAAAAACTGAAGAAAAATCTGAGCAGAAAAACTGAGAAGAAAAACTGAGAAAAAAATAACGATTAAAAAATACTGAAGAAAAACGGAGTAAAAAAACTGAGAAGAAAAATTGAGAAAAAACGATTCAAAAAACTGAACAAAAACTTAGAGAAAAACTGTGAAAAAAAAGAACTGAGAAAAAAAACTGAAGAAAAATTTAGAAAAAAACTGTGCACAAAAGTGTGGAAAAAAAGAACTGAGAAAAAAACTGAGAAAAAACTGAGCAGAAAAACTGAGCAGAAAAACTGAGAAAAAAAACTATTTAAAAAAACTGAAGAAAAACGGATGAAAAAAACTGAGAAGAAAAATTGAGAAAAAACGACTGAAAAAACTCAAGAAAAACTTAGAAAAAAACTGTGAAAAAAAAGAACTGAGAAAAAAAAACTGAAGAAAAACTTAGAAAAAAACTGTGCACAAAACTGTGAAAAAAAAGAATTCAGAAAAAAAACTGAGAAAAAACTGAGCAGAAAAATTGAGCAGAAAAACTGAGAAAAAAACTATTAAAAAAAACTGAAGAAAAACGGAGGAATAAAACAGAGAAGAAAAACTGAGAAAAAAGACTGAAAAAACTGAAGAAAAACTTAGAAAAAAACTGTGAAAAAAACTGAGAAAAAAAACTATTAAAAAAAAACTGAAGAAAAAGGAGGAAAAAAACTGAGAAGAAAAACTGAGAAAAAAAGACTGAAAAAACTGAAGAAAAACTTAGAAAAAAAACTGACAAAAACTGAGAAAAAAAAACTATTAAAAAAAAACTGAAGAAAAAGGAGGAAAAAAACTGAGAAGAAAAACTGAGAAAAAAAGCCTGAAAAAACTGAAGAAAAACTTAGAAAAAAACTGTGAAAAAAAAGAAGAACTGAGAAAAAAAACTGAAGAAAAACTTAGAAAAAAACTGAAAAAAACTGCAAAAAAAGAACTGAGAAAAAAATCTGAAGAAAAAACTGAGCAGAAAAACTGATCAGAAAAACTGAGAAAAAAAACTATTTAAAAAAACTGAAGAAAAACGGAGGAAAAAAACTGAGATGAAAAATTGAGAAAAAACGACTGAAAAAACTGAAGAAAAACTAAGAAAAAAACTGTGAAAAAAATTGTGAAAAAAAAGAACTGAGAAAAAAAACTGAAGAAAAATCTGAGCAGAAAAACTGAGAAGAAAAACTGAGAAAAAAATAACGATTAAAAAAATACTGAAGAAAAACGGAGCAAAAAAAACTGAGAAGAAAAATTGAGAAAAAACGATTCAAAAAACTGAAGAAAAACATAGAAAAAAACTGTGAAAAAAAAGAACTGAGAAAAAAAACTGAAGAAAAATTTAGAAAAAAACTGTGCACAAAAGTGTGGAAAAAAAGAACTGAGAAAAAAACTGAGAAAAAACTGAGCAGAAAAACTGAGCAGAAAAACTGAGAAAAAAAACTATTAAAAAAAACTGAAGAAAAACGGATGAAAAAAACTGAGAAGAAAAATTGAGAAAAAACGACTGAAAAAATTCAAGAAAAACTTAGAAAAAAACTGTGAAAAAAACTGAGAAAAAAAACTATTAAAAAAAACTGAAGAAAAAGGAGGAAAAAAACTGAGAAGAAAAACTGAGAAAAAAAGACTGAAAAAACTGAAGAAAAACTTAGAAAAAAACTGAAAAAAACTGCAAAAAAGAACTGAGAAAAAAATCTGAAGAAAAAACTGAGCAGAAAAACTGATCAGAAAAACTGAGAAAAAAAACTATTTAAAAAAACTGAAGAAAAACGGAGGAAAAAAACTGAGAAGAAAAATTGAGAAAAAACGACTGAAAAAACTGAAGAAAAACAAAGAAAAAAACTGTGAAAAAAATTGTGAAAAAAAAAAACTGAGAAAAAACTGACTAGAAAAACTGAGCAGGAAAACTGAAAAAAACTGAGAAAAAAAACTATTAAAAAAAAACTGAAGAAAAAGGAGGAAAAAAACTGAGAAGAAAAACTGAGAAAAAAAGACTGAAAAAACTGAAGAAAAACTTAGAAAAAAACTGTGAAAAAAAAGAACTGAGAAAAAAAACTGAAGAAAAACTGAGAAAAAAACTGTGCACAAAACTGTGAAAAAAAAGAATTCAGAAAAAAAACTGAGAAAAAACTGAGCAGAAAAATTGAGCAGAAAAACTGAGAAAAAAAACTATTAAAAAAAACTGAAGAAAAACGGAGGAATAAAACAGAGAAGAAAAACTGAGAAAAAAGACTGAAAAAGCTGAAGAAAAACTTCGAAAAAAACTGTGAAAAAAAAGAAGAACTGAGAAAAAAGCTGAAAAAAACTGCAAAAAAAGAACTGAGAAAAAAATCTGAAGAAAAAACTGAGCAGAAAAACTGATCAGAAAAACTGTGAAAAAAAAACATTTAAAAAAACTGAAGAAAAACTAAGAAAAAAACTGTGAAAAAAATTGTGAAAAAAAAGTACTGAGAAAAAAGACTGAAAAAACTGAAGAAAAACTGTGAAAAAAAAGACGAACTGAGAAAAAAAAATGAAGAAAAACTTAGAAAAAACTGAAAAAAACTGCAAAAAAAGAACTGAGAAAAAAATCTGAAGAAAAAACTGAGCAGAAAAACTGATCAGAAAAACTAAGAAAAAAAACTATTTAAACAAACTGAAGAAAAACGGAGAAAAAAACTGAGATGAAAAATTGAGAAAAAACGACTGAAAAAACTGAAGAAAAACTAAGAAAAAAACTGTGAAAAAAATTGTGAAAAAAAAGAACTGAGAAAAAAAACTGAAGAAAAATCTGAGCAGAAAAACTGAGAAGAAAAACTGAGAAAAAAATAACGATTAAAAAATACTGAAGAAAAACGGAGTAAAAAAACTGAAGAAAAATTGAGAAAAAACGATTCAAAAAACTGAACAAAAACTTAGAAAAAAACTGTGAAAAAAAAGAACTGAGAAAAAAAACTGAAGAAAAATTTAGAAAAAAACTGTGCACAAAAGTGTGGAAAAAAAGAACTGAGAAAAAAACTGAGAAAAAACTGAGCAGAAAAACTGAGCAGAAAAACTGAGAAAAAAAACTATTTAAAAAAACTGAAGAAAAACGGATGAAAATAACTGAGAAGAAAAATTGAGAAAAAACGACTGAAAAAACTCAAGAAAAACTTAGAAAAAAACTGTGAAAAAAAAGAACTGAGAAAAAAAAACTGAAGAAAAACTGAGAAAAAAACTGTGCACAAAACTGTGAAAAAAAAGAATTCAGAAAAAAAACTGAGAAAAAACTGAGCAGAAAAATTGAGCAGAAAAACTGAGAAAAAAACTATTAAAAAAAACTGAAGAAAAACGGAGGAATAAAACAGAGAAGAAAAACTGAGAAAAAAGACTGAAAAAACTGAAGAAAAACTTCGAAAAAAACTGTGAAAAAAAAGAAGAACTGAGAAAAAAGCTGAAAAAAACTGCAAAAAAAGAACTGAGAAAAAAATCTGAAGAAAAAACTGAGCAGAAAAACTGATCAGAAAAACTGTGAAAAAAAACCATTTAAAAAAACTGAAGAAAAACTAAGAAAAAAACTGTGAAAAAAATTGTGAAAAAAAAGTACTGAGAAAAAAGACTGAAAAAACTGAAGAAAAACTTAGAAAAAAACTGTGAAAAAAAAGAACTGAGAAAAAAAAATGAAGAAAAACTTAGAAAAAAACTGAAAAAAACTGCAAAAAAAGAACTGAGAAAAAAATCTGAAGAAAGAACTGAGCAGAAAAACTGATCAGAAAAACTAAGAAAAAAAACTATTTAAACAAACTGAAGAAAAACGGAGGAAAAAAACTGAGATGAAAAATTGAGAAAAAACGACTGAAAAAACTGAAGAAAAACTAAGAAAAAAACTGTGAAAAAAATTGTGAATAAAAAGAACTGAGAAAAAAAACTGAAGAAAAATCTGAGCAGAAAAACTGAGAAGAAAAACTGAGAAAAAAATAACGATTAAAAAATACTGAAGAAAAACGGAGTAAAAAAACTGAGAAGAAAAATTGAGAAAAAACGATTCAAAAAACTGAACAAAAACTTAGAAAAAAACTGTGAACAAAAAGAACTGAGAAAAAAAACTGAAGAAAAATTCAGGAAAAAACTGTGCACAAAAGTGTGGAAAAAAAGAACTGAGAAAAAAACTGAGAAAAAACTGAGCAGAAAAACTGAGCAGAAAAACTGAGAAAAAAAACTATTTAAAAAAACTGAAGAAAAACGGATGAAAAAAACTGAGAAGAAAAATTGAGAAAAAACGACTGAAAAAACTCAAGAAAAACTTAGAAAAAAACTGTGAAAAAAAAGAACTGAGAAAAAAAAACTGAAGAAAAACTTAGAAAAAAACTGTGCACAAAACTAAAAAAAAAAGAATTCAGAAAAAAAACTGAGAAAAAACTGAGCAGAAAAATTGTGCAGAAAAACTGAGAAAAAAACTATTAAAAAAACCTGAAGAAAAACGGAGGAATAAAACAGAGAAGAAAAACTGAGAAAAAAGACTGAAAAAACTGAAGAAAAACTTAGAAAAAAACTGTGAAAAAAACTGAGAAAAAAAACTATTAAAAAAAAACTGAAGAAAAAGGAGGAAAAAAACTGAGAAGAAAAACTGAGAAAAAAAGACTGAAAAAACTGAAGAAAAACTTAGAAAAAAACTGAAAAAAACTGCAAAAAGGAACTGAGAAAAAAATCTGAAGAAAAAACTGAGCAGAAAAACTGATCAGAAAAACTGAGAAAAAAAACTATTTAAAAAAACTGAAGAAAAACGGAGGAAAAAAACTGAGAAGAAAAATTGAGAAAAAACGACTGAAAAAACTGAAGAAAAACTAAGAAAAAAACTGTGAAAAAAATTGTGAAAAAAAAAAACTGAGAAAAAACTGACTAGAAAAACTGAGCAGGAAAACTGAAAAAAACTGAGAAAAAAAACTATTAAAAAAAAACTGAAGAAAAAGGAGGGAAAAAACTGAGAAGAAATACTGAGAAAAAAAGACTGAAAAAACTGAAGAAAAACTTAGAAAAAAACTGTGAAAAAAAGAACTGAGAAAAAAAACTGAAGAAAAACTTAGAAAAAAACTGTGAAAAAAACTGAGAAAAAAAACTATTAAAAAAATACTGAAGAAAAAGGAGGAAAAAAACTGAGAAGAAAAACTGAGAAAAAAAGACTGAAAAAACTGAAGAAAAACTTAGAAAAAACTGTGAAAAAAAAGAAGAACTGAGAAAAAAAACTGAAGAATAACTTAGAAAAAAACTGAAAAAAACGGTGCAAAAAAGAACGGAGAAAAACATCTGAAGAAAAAACTGAGCAGAAAAACTGAGCAGAAAAACTGAGAAAAAAATATTTTAAAAAACTGAAGAAAAAGGGAGGAAAAAAACTGAGAAGAAAAATTGAGAAAAAACGACTGAAAAAACCGAAGAAAAACTTAGAAAAAATTGTGAAAAAAACTGTGAAAAAAAAGATCTGAGAAAAAAAACTGAAGAAATATTTAGAAAAAAACTGTGCACAAAACTGTGGAAAAAAAGAACTGAGAAAAAAAACTGAGAAAAAACTGAGCAGAAAAACTGATCAGAAAAACTGAGAAAAAAAATATTTAAAAAAACTGAAGAAAAACGGAGGAAAAAAACTGAGAAGAAAAATTGAGAAAAAACGACTGAAAAAACTGAAGAAAAACTAAGAAAAAAACTGTGAAAAAAATTGTGAAAAAAAAAAACTGAGAAAAAACTGACTAGAAAAACTGAGCAGGAAAACTGAAAAAAACTGAGAAAAAAAACTATTAAAAAAAAACTGAAGAAAAAGGAGGGAAAAAACTGAGAAGAAATACTGAGAAAAAAAGACTGAAAAAACTGAAGAAAAACTTAGAAAAAAACTGTGAAAAAAAGAACTGAGAAAAAAAACTGAAGAAAAACTTAGAAAAAAACTGTGAAAAAAACTGAGAAAAAAAACTATTAAAAAAATACTGAAGAAAAAGGAGGAAAAAAACTGAGAAGAAAAACTGAGAAAAAAAGACTGAAAAAACTGAAGAAAAACTTAGAAAAAACTGTGAAAAAAAAGAAGAACTGAGAAAAAAAACTGAAGAATAACTTAGAAAAAAACTGAAAAAAACGGTGCAAAAAAGAACGGAGAAAAACATCTGAAGAAAAAACTGAGCAGAAAAACTGAGCAGAAAAACTGAGAAAAAAATATTTTAAAAAACTGAAGAAAAAGGGAGGAAAAAAACTGAGAAGAAAAATTGAGAAAAAACGACTGAAAAAACCGAAGAAAAACTTAGAAAAAATTGTGAAAAAAACTGTGAAAAAAAAGATCTGAGAAAAAAAACTGAAGAAATATTTAGAAAAAAACTGTGCACAAAACTGTGGAAAAAAAGAACTGAGAAAAAAAACTGAGAAAAAACTGAGCAGAAAAACTGATCAGAAAAACTGAGAAAAAAAATATTTAAAAAAACTGAAGAAAAACGGAGGAAAAAAACTGAGAAGAAAAATTGAGAAAAAACGACTGAAAAAACTGAAGAAAAACTAAGAAAAAAACTGTGAAAAAAATTGTGAAAAAAAAAAACTGAGAAAAAACTGACTAGAAAAACTGAGCAGGAAAACTGAAAAAAACTGAGAAAAAAAACTATTAAAAAAAAACAGAAGAAAAAGGAGGGAAAAAACTGAGAAGAAATACTGAGAAAAAAAGACTGAAAAAACTGAAGAAAAACTTAGAAAAAAACTGTGAAAAAAAGAACTGAGAAAAAAAACTGAAGAAAAACTGAGAAAAAAACTGTGCACAAAACTGCAAAAAAAAGAATTCAGAAAAAAAACTGAGAAAAAACTGAGCAGAAAAATTGAGCAGAAAAACTGAGAAAAAAAACTATTAAAAAAAACTGAAGAAAAACGGAAGAAAAAAACTGAGAAGAAAAACTGAGAAAAAAAGACTGAAAAAACTGAAGAAAAACTTAGAAAAAGACTGTGCACAAAACTGTGAAAAAAACTGAAAAAAAAGAACTGAGAAAAAAAACTGAAGAAAAACTTAGAAAAAAACTGTGAAAAAAACTGAGAAAAAAAACTATTAAAAAAATACTGAAGAAAAAGGAGGAAAAAAACTGAGAAGAAAAACTGAGAAAAAAAGACTGAAAAAACTGAAGAAAAACTTAGAAAAAACTGTGAAAAAAAAGAAGAACTGAGAAAAAAAACTGAAGAATAACTTAGAAAAAAACTGAAAAAAACGGTGCAAAAAAGAACGGAGAAAAACATCTGAAGAAAAAACTGAGCAGAAAAACTGAGCAGAAAAACTGAGAAAAAAATATTTTAAAAAACTGAAGAAAAAGGGAGGAAAAAAACTGAGAAGAAAAATTGAGAAAAAACGACTGAAAAAACCGAAGAAAAACTTAGAAAAAATTGTGAAAAAAACTGTGAAAAAAAAGATCTGAGAAAAAAAACTGAAGAAATATTTAGAAAAAAACTGTGCACAAAACTGTGGAAAAAAAGAACTGAGAAAAAAAACTGAGAAAAAACTGAGCAGAAAAACTGATCAGAAAAACTGAGAAAAAAAATATTTAAAAAAACTGAAGAAAAACGGAGGAAAAAAACTGAGAAGAAAAATTGAGAAAAAACGACTGAAAAAACTGAAGAAAAACTAAGAAAAAAACTGTGAAAAAAATTGTGAAAAAAAAGAACTGAGAAAAAAGACTGAAAAAACTGAAGAAAAACTTAGAAAAAAACTGAAAAAAACTGAGAAAAAAACTTTGAAAAAAAAGAACTGAGAAAAAAAAACTGAAGAAAAACTTAGAAAAAAACTGTGCACAAGACTGTGAAAAAAAATAATTCAGAAAAAAAACTGAGAAAAAACTGAGCAGAAAAACGGAGCAGAAAAACTGAGAAAAAAAACTATTTAAAAAAACTGAAGAAAAACGGATGAAAAAAACTGAGAAGAAAAATTGAGAAAAAACGACTGAAAAAACTCAAGAAAAACTTAGAAAAAAACTGTGAAAAAAAAGAACTGAGAAAAAAAAACTGAAGAAAAACTTAGAAAAAAACTGTGCACAAAACTGTGAAAAAAAAGAATTCAGAAAAAAAACTGAGAAAAAACTGAGCAGAAAAATTGAGCAGAAAAACTGAGAAAAAACTATTAAAAAAAACTGAAGAAAAACGGAGGAATAAAACAGAGAAGAAAAACTGAGAAAAAAGACTGAAAAAACTGAAGAAAAACTTAGAAAAAAACTGTGAAAAAAACTGAGAAAAAAAACTATTAAAAAAAAACTGAAGAAAAAGGAGGAAAAAAACTGAGAAGAAAAACTGAGAAAAAAAGACTGAAAAAACTGAAGAAAAACTTAGAAAAAAACTGAAAAAAACTGCAAAAAAGAACTGAGAAAAAAATCTGAAGAAAAAACTGAGCAGAAAAACTGATCAGAAAAACTGAGAAAAAAAACTATTTAAAAAAACTGAAGAAAAACGGAGGAAAAAAACTGAGAAGAAAAATTGAGAAAAAACGACTGAAAAAACTGAAGAAAAACTAAGAAAAAAACTGTGAAAAAAATTGTGAAAAAAAAAAACTGAGAAAAAACTGACTAGAAAAACTGAGCAGGAAAACTGAAAAAAACTGAGAAAAAAAACTATTAAAAAAAAACTGAAGAAAAAGGAGGGAAAAAACTGAGAAGAAATACTGAGAAAAAAAGACTGAAAAAACTGAAGAAAAACTTAGAAAAAAACTGTGAAAAAAAGAACTGAGAAAAAAAACTGAAGAAAAACTGAGAAAAAAACTGTGCACAAAACTGCAAAAAAAAGAATTCAGAAAAAAAACTGAGAAAAAACTGAGCAGAAAAATTGAGCAGAAAAACTGAGAAAAAAAACTATTAAAAAAAACTGAAGAAAAACGGAAGAAAAAAACTGAGAAGAAAAACTGAGAAAAAAAGACTGAAAAAACTGAAGAAAAACTTAGAAAAACACTGTGCACAAAACTGTGAAAAAAACTGAAAAAAAAGAACTGAGAAAAAAAACTGAAGAAAAACTTAGAAAAAAACTGTGAAAAAAACTGAGAAAAAAAACTATTAAAAAAATACTGAAGAAAAAGGAGGAAAAAAACTGAGAAGAAAAACTGAGAAAAAAAGACTGAAAAAACTGAAGAAAAACTTAGAAAAAACTGTGAAAAAAAAGAAGAACTGAGAAAAAAAACTGAAGAATAACTTAGAAAAAAACTGAAAAAAACGGTGCAAAAAAGAACGGAGAAAAACATCTGAAGAAAAAACTGAGCAGAAAAACTGAGCAGAAAAACTGAGAAAAAAATATTTAAAAAAACTGAAGAAAAAGGGAGGAAAAAAACTGAGAAGAAAAATTGAGAAAAAACGACTGAAAAAACCGAAGACAAACTTAGAAAAAATTGTGAAAAAAACTGTGAACAAAAAGAACTGAGAAAAAAAACAGAAGAAAAATTTAGGAAAAAACTGTGCACAAAAGTGTGGAAAAAAAGAACTGAGAAAAAAACTGAGAAAAAACTGAGCAGAAAAACTGAGCAGAAAAACTGAGAAAAAAAACTATTTAAAAAAACTGAAGAAAAACGGATGAAAAAAACTTAGAAGAAAAATTGAGAAAAAACGACTGAAAAAACTCAAGAAAAACTTAGAAAAAAACTGTGAAAAAAAAGAACTGAGAAAAAAAACTGAAGAAAAACTTAGAAAAAAACTGTGCACAAAACTGTGAAAAAAAAGAATTCAGAAAAAAAACTGAGAAAAAACTGAGCAGAAAAATTGAGCAGAAAAACTGAGAAAAAAACTATTAAAAAAAACTGAAGAAAAACGGAGGAATAAAACAGAGAAGAAAAACTGAGAAAAAAGACTGAAAAAACTGAAGAAAAACTTAGAAAAAAACTGTGAAAAAAACTGAGAAAAAAAACTATTAAAAAAAAACTGAAGAAAAAGGAGGAAAAAAACTGAGAAGAAAAACTGAGAAAAAAAGACTGAAAAAACTGAAGAAAAACTTAGAAAAAAACTGAAAAAAACTGCAAAAAAGAACTGAGAAAAAAATCTGAAGAAAAAACTGAGCAGAAAAACTGATCAGAAAAACTGAGAAAAAAAACTATTTAAAAAAACTGAAGAAAAACGGAGGAAAAAAACTGAGAAGAAAAATTGAGAAAAAACGACTGAAAAAACTGAAGAAAAACTAAGAAAAAAACTGTGAAAAAAATTGTGAAAAAAAAAAACTGAGAAAAAACTGACTAGAAAAACTGAGCAGGAAAACTGAAAAAAACTGAGAAAAAAAACTATTAAAAAAAAACTGAAGAAAAAGGAGGGAAAAAACTGAGAAGAAATACTGAGAAAAAAAGACTGAAAAAACTGAAGAAAAACTTAGAAAAAAACTGTGAAAAAAAGAACTGAGAAAAAAAACTGAAGAAAAACTGAGAAAAAAACTGTGCACAAAACTGCAAAAAAAAGAATTCAGAAAAAAAACTGAGAAAAAACTGAGCAGAAAAATTGAGCAGAAAAACTGAGAAAAAAAACTATTAAAAAAAACTGAAGAAAAACGGAAGAAAAAAACTGAGAAGAAAAACTGAGAAAAAAAGACTGAAAAAACTGAAGAAAAACTTAGAAAAACACTGTGCACAAAACTGTGAAAAAAACTGAAAAAAAAGAACTGAGAAAAAAAACTGAAGAAAAACTTAGAAAAAAACTGTGAAAAAAACTGAGAAAAAAAACTATTAAAAAAATACTGAAGAAAAAGGAGGAAAAAAACTGAGAAGAAAAACTGAGAAAAAAAGACTGAAAAAACTGAAGAAAAACTTAGAAAAAACTGTGAAAAAAAAGAAGAACTGAGAAAAAAAACTGAAGAATAACTTAGAAAAAAACTGAAAAAAACGGTGCAAAAAAGAACGGAGAAAAACATCTGAAGAAAAAACTGAGCAGAAAAACTGAGCAGAAAAACTGAGAAAAAAATATTAAAAAAAACTGAAGAAAAAGGGAGGAAAAAAACTGAGAAGAAAAATTGAGAAAAAACGACTGAAAAAACCGAAGAAAAACTTAGAAAAAATTGTGAAAAAAACTGTGAACAAAAAGAACTGAGAAAAAAAACTGAAGAAAAATTTAGGAAAAAACTGTGCACAAAAGTGTGGAAAAAAAGAACTGAGAAAAAAACTGAGAAAAAACTGAGCAGAAAAACTGAGCAGAAAAACTGAGAAAAAAAACTATTTAAAAAAACTGAAGAAAAACGGATGAAAAAAACTGAGAAGAAAAATTGAGAAAAAACGACTGAAAAAACTCAAGAAAAACTTAGAAAAAAACTGTGAAAAAAAAGAACTGAGAAAAAAAACTGAAGAAAAACTTAGAAAAAAACTGTGCACAAAACTGTGAAAAAAAAGAATTCAGAAAAAAAACTGAGAAAAAACTGAGCAGAAAAATTGAGCAGAAAAACTGAGAAAAAAACTATTAAAAAAAACTGAAGAAAAACGGAGGAATAAAACAGAGAAGAAAAACTGAGAAAAAAGACTGAAAAAACTGAAGAAAAACTTAGAAAAAAACTGTGAAAAAAACTGAGAAAAAAAACTATTAAAAAAAAACTGAAGAAAAAGGAGGAAAAAAACTGAGAAGAAAAACTGAGAAAAAAAGACTGAAAAAACTGAAGAAAAACTTAGAAAAAAACTGAAAAAAACTGCAAAAAAGAACTGAGAAAAAAATCTGAAGAAAAAACTGAGCAGAAAAACTGATCAGAAAAACTGAGAAAAAAAACTATTTAAAAAAACTGAAGAAAAACGGAGGAAAAAAACTGAGAAGAAAAATTGAGAAAAAACGACTGAAAAAACTGAAGAAAAACTAAGAAAAAAACTGTGAAAAAAATTGTGAAAAAAAAAAACTGAGAAAAAACTGACTAGAAAAACTGAGCAGGAAAACTGAAAAAAACTGAGAAAAAAAACTATTAAAAAAAAACTGAAGAAAAAGGAGGGAAAAAACTGAGAAGAAATACTGAGAAAAAAAGACTGAAAAAACTGAAGAAAAACTTAGAAAAAAACTGTGAAAAAAAGAACTGAGAAAAAAAACTGAAGAAAAACTGAGAAAAAAACTGTGCACAAAACTGCAAAAAAAAGAATTCAGAAAAAAAACTGAGAAAAAACTGAGCAGAAAAATTGAGCAGAAAAACTGAGAAAAAAAACTATTAAAAAAAACTGAAGAAAAACGGAAGAAAAAAACTGAGAAGAAAAACTGAGAAAAAAAGACTGAAAAAACTGAAGAAAAACTTAGAAAAACACTGTGCACAAAACTGTGAAAAAAACTGAAAAAAAAGAACTGAGAAAAAAAACTGAAGAAAAACTTAGAAAAAAACTGTGAAAAAAACTGAGAAAAAAAACTATTAAAAAAATACTGAAGAAAAAGGAGGAAAAAAACTGAGAAGAAAAACTGAGAAAAAAAGACTGAAAAAACTGAAGAAAAACTTAGAAAAAACTGTGAAAAAAAAGAAGAACTGAGAAAAAAAACTGAAGAATAACTTAGAAAAAAACTGAAAAAAACGGTGCAAAAAAGAACGGAGAAAAACATCTGAAGAAAAAACTGAGCAGAAAAA
Source organism: Pristiophorus japonicus (assembly GCF_044704955.1). Taxonomy (NCBI): domain Eukaryota; kingdom Metazoa; phylum Chordata; class Chondrichthyes; family Pristiophoridae; genus Pristiophorus; species Pristiophorus japonicus. The sequence continues at coordinate 1,703,320 of NW_027251071.1, forward strand.
CTGAGCAGAAAAACTGAGAAAAAAATATTTAAAAAAACTGAAGAAAAAGGGAGGAAAAAAACTGAGAAGAAAAATTGAGAAAAAACGACTGAAAAAACCGAAGACAAACTTAGAAAAAATTGTGAAAAAAACTGTGAACAAAAAGAACTGAGAAAAAAAACAGAAGAAAAATTTAGGAAAAAACTGTGCACAAAAGTGTGGAAAAAAAGAACTGAGAAAAAAACTGAGAAAAAACTGAGCAGAAAAACTGAGCAGAAAAACTGAGAAAAAAAACTATTTAAAAAAACTGAAGAAAAACGGATGAAAAAAACTTAGAAGAAAAATTGAGAAAAAACGACTGAAAAAACTCAAGAAAAACTTAGAAAAAAACTGTGAAAAAAAAGAACTGAGAAAAAAAACTGAAGAAAAACTTAGAAAAAAACTGTGCACAAAACTGTGAAAAAAAAGAATTCAGAAAAAAAACTGAGAAAAAACTGAGCAGAAAAATTGAGCAGAAAAACTGAGAAAAAAACTATTAAAAAAAACTGAAGAAAAACGGAGGAATAAAACAGAGAAGAAAAACTGAGAAAAAAGACTGAAAAAACTGAAGAAAAACTTAGAAAAAAACTGTGAAAAAAACTGAGAAAAAAAACTATTAAAAAAAAACTGAAGAAAAAGGAGGAAAAAAACTGAGAAGAAAAACTGAGAAAAAAAGACTGAAAAAACTGAAGAAAAACTTAGAAAAAAACTGAAAAAAACTGCAAAAAAGAACTGAGAAAAAAATCTGAAGAAAAAACTGAGCAGAAAAACTGATCAGAAAAACTGAGAAAAAAAACTATTTAAAAAAACTGAAGAAAAACGGAGGAAAAAAACTGAGAAGAAAAATTGAGAAAAAACGACTGAAAAAACTGAAGAAAAACTAAGAAAAAAACTGTGAAAAAAATTGTGAAAAAAAAAAACTGAGAAAAAACTGACTAGAAAAACTGAGCAGGAAAACTGAAAAAAACTGAGAAAAAAAACTATTAAAAAAAAACTGAAGAAAAAGGAGGGAAAAAACTGAGAAGAAATACTGAGAAAAAAAGACTGAAAAAACTGAAGAAAAACTTAGAAAAAAACTGTGAAAAAAAGAACTGAGAAAAAAAACTGAAGAAAAACTGAGAAAAAAACTGTGCACAAAACTGCAAAAAAAAGAATTCAGAAAAAAAACTGAGAAAAAACTGAGCAGAAAAATTGAGCAGAAAAACTGAGAAAAAAAACTATTAAAAAAAACTGAAGAAAAACGGAAGAAAAAAACTGAGAAGAAAAACTGAGAAAAAAAGACTGAAAAAACTGAAGAAAAACTTAGAAAAACACTGTGCACAAAACTGTGAAAAAAACTGAAAAAAAAGAACTGAGAAAAAAAACTGAAGAAAAACTTAGAAAAAAACTGTGAAAAAAACTGAGAAAAAAAACTATTAAAAAAATACTGAAGAAAAAGGAGGAAAAAAACTGAGAAGAAAAACTGAGAAAAAAAGACTGAAAAAACTGAAGAAAAACTTAGAAAAAACTGTGAAAAAAAAGAAGAACTGAGAAAAAAAACTGAAGAATAACTTAGAAAAAAACTGAAAAAAACGGTGCAAAAAAGAACGGAGAAAAACATCTGAAGAAAAAACTGAGCAGAAAAACTGAGCAGAAAAACTGAGAAAAAAATATTAAAAAAAACTGAAGAAAAAGGGAGGAAAAAAACTGAGAAGAAAAATTGAGAAAAAACGACTGAAAAAACCGAAGAAAAACTTAGAAAAAATTGTGAAAAAAACTGTGAACAAAAAGAACTGAGAAAAAAAACTGAAGAAAAATTTAGGAAAAAACTGTGCACAAAAGTGTGGAAAAAAAGAACTGAGAAAAAAACTGAGAAAAAACTGAGCAGAAAAACTGAGCAGAAAAACTGAGAAAAAAAACTATTTAAAAAAACTGAAGAAAAACGGATGAAAAAAACTGAGAAGAAAAATTGAGAAAAAACGACTGAAAAAACTCAAGAAAAACTTAGAAAAAAACTGTGAAAAAAAAGAACTGAGAAAAAAAACTGAAGAAAAACTTAGAAAAAAACTGTGCACAAAACTGTGAAAAAAAAGAATTCAGAAAAAAAACTGAGAAAAAACTGAGCAGAAAAATTGAGCAGAAAAACTGAGAAAAAAACTATTAAAAAAAACTGAAGAAAAACGGAGGAATAAAACAGAGAAGAAAAACTGAGAAAAAAGACTGAAAAAACTGAAGAAAAACTTAGAAAAAAACTGTGAAAAAAACTGAGAAAAAAAACTATTAAAAAAAAACTGAAGAAAAAGGAGGAAAAAAACTGAGAAGAAAAACTGAGAAAAAAAGACTGAAAAAACTGAAGAAAAACTTAGAAAAAAACTGAAAAAAACTGCAAAAAAGAACTGAGAAAAAAATCTGAAGAAAAAACTGAGCAGAAAAACTGATCAGAAAAACTGAGAAAAAAAACTATTTAAAAAAACTGAAGAAAAACGGAGGAAAAAAACTGAGAAGAAAAATTGAGAAAAAACGACGGAAAAAACTGAAGAAAAACTAAGAAAAAAACTGTGAAAAAAATTGTGAAAAAAAAAACTGAGAAAAAACTGACTAGAAAAACTGAGCAGGAAAACTGAAAAAAACTGAGAAAAAAAACTATTAAAAAAAAACTGAAGAAAAAGGAGGGAAAAAACTGAGAAGAAATACTGAGAAAAAAAGACTGAAAAAACTGAAGAAAAACTTAGAAAAAAACTGTGAAAAAAAGAACTGAGAAAAAAAACTGAAGAAAAACTTAGAAAAACACTGTGCACAAAACTGTGAAAAAAACTGAAAAAAAAGAACTGAGAAAAAAAACTGAAGAAAAACTTAGAAAAAAACTGAGAAAAAAACTGTGAAAAAAAGAACTGAGAAAAAAAACTGAAGAAAAACTGAGAAAAAAACTGTGCACAAAACTGCAAAAAAAAGAATTCAGAAAAAAAACTGAGAAAAAACTGAGCAGAAAAATTGAGCAGAAAAACTGAGAAAAAAAACTATTAAAAAAAACTGAAGAAAAACGGAAGAAAAAAACTGAGAAGAAAAACTGAGAAAAAAAGACTGAAAAAACTGAAGAAAAACTTAGAAAAACACTGTGCACAAAACTGTGAAAAAAACTGAAAAAAAAGAACTGAGAAAAAAAACTGAAGAAAAACTTAGAAAAAAACTGTGAAAAAAACTGTGAAAAAAAACTATTAAAAAAATACTGAAGAAAAAGGAGGAAAAAAACTGAGGAGAAAAACTGAGAAAAAAAGACTGAAAAAACTGAAGAAAAACTTAGAAAAAACTGTGAAAAAAAAGAAGAACTGAGAAAAAAAACTGAAGAATAACTTAGAAAAAAACTGAAAAAAACGGTGCAAATAAGAACGGAGAAAAACATCTGAAGAAAAAACTGAGCAGAAAAACTGAGCAGAAAAACTGAGAAAAAAATATTTTAAAAAACTGAAGAAAAAGGGAGGAAAAAAACTGAGAAGAAAAATTGAGAAAAAACGACTGAAAAAACCGAAGAAAAACTTAGAAAAAATTGTGAAAAAAACTGTGAAAAAAAAGATCTGAGAAAAAAAACTGAAGAAATATTTAGAAAAAAACTGTGCACAAAACTGTGGAAAAAAAGAACTGAGAAAAAAAACTGAGAAAAAACTGAGCAGAAAAACTGATCAGAAAAACTGAGAAAAAAAATATTTTAAAAAACTGAAGAAAAACGGAGGAAAAAAACTGAGAAGAAAAATTGAGAAAAAACGACTGAAAAAACTGAAGAAAAACTAAGAAAAAAACTGTGAAAAAAATTGTGAAAAAAAAGAACTGAGAAAAAAGACTGAAAAAACTGAAGAAAAACTTAGAAAAAAAACTGAAAAAAACTGAGAAAAAAACTTTGAAAAAAAAGAACTGAGAAAAAAAAACTGAAGAAAAACTTAGAAAAAAACTGTGCACAAAACTGTGAAAAAAAATAATTCAGAAAAAAAACTGAGAAAAAACTGAGCAGAAAAACTGAGCAGAAAAACTGAGAAAAAAAACTATTTAAAAAAACTGAAGAAAAACGGATGAAAAAAACTGAGAAGAAAAATTGAGAAAAAACGACTGAAAAAACTCAAGAAAAACTTAGAAAAAAACTGTGAAAAAAAAGAACTGAGAAAAAAAAACTGAAGAAAAACTTAGAAAAAAACTGTGCACAAAACTGTGAAAAAAAAGAATTCAGAAAAAAAACTGAGAAAAAACTGAGCAGAAAAATTGAGCAGAAAAACTGAGAAAAAATCTATTAAAAAAAACTGAAGAAAAACGGAGGAATAAAACAGAGAAGAAAAACTGAGAAAAAAGACTGAAAAAACTGAAGAAAATCTTAGAAAAAAACTGTGAAAAAAACTGAGAAAAAAAACTATTAAAAAAAAACTGAAGAAAAAGGAGGAAAAAAACTGAGAAGAAAAACTGAGAAAAAAAGACTGAAAAAACTGAAGAAAAACTTAGAAAAAAACTGAAAAAAACTGCAAAAAAGAACTGAGAAAAAAATCTGAAGAAAAAACTGAGCAGAAAAACTGATCAGAAAAACTGAGAAAAAAAACTATTTAAAAAAACTGAAGAAAAACGGAGGAAAAAAACTGAGAAGAAAAATTGAGAAAAAACGACTGAAAAAACTGAAGAAAATCTAAGAAAAAAACTGTGAAAAAAATTGTGAAAAAAAAAAACTGAGAAAAAACTGACTAGAAAAACTGAGCAGGAAAACTGAAAAAAACTGAGAAAAAAAACTATTAAAAAAAAACTGAAGAAAAAGGAGGGAAAAAACTGAGAAGAAATACTGAGAAAAAAAGACTGAAAAAACTGAAGAAAAACTTAGAAAAAAACTGTGAAAAAAAGAACTGAGAAAAAAAACTGAAGAAAAACTGAGAAAAAAACTGTGCACAAAACTGCAAAAAAAAGAATTCAGAAAAAAAACTGAGAAAAAACTGAGCAGAAAAATTGAGCAGAAAAACTGAGAAAAAAAACTATTAAAAAAAACTGAAGAAAAACGGAAGAAAAAAACTGAGAAGAAAAACTGAGAAAAAAGACTGAAAAAGCTGAAGAAAAACTTAGAAAAACACTGTGCACAAAACTGTGAAAAAAACTGAAAAAAAAGAACTGAGAAAAAAAACTGAAGAAAAACTTAGAAAAAAACTGTGAAAAAAACTGAGAAAAAAAACTATTAAAAAAATACTGAAGAAAAAGGAGGAAAAAAACTGAGAAGAAAAACTGAGAAAAAAAGACTGAAAAAACTGAAGAAAAACTTAGAAAAAACTGTGAAAAAAAAGAAGAACTGAGAAAAAAAACTGAAGAATAACTTAGAAAAAAACTGAAAAAAACGGTGCAAAAAAGAACGGAGAAAAACATCTGAAGAAAAAACTGAGCAGAAAAACTGAGCAGAAAAACTGAGAAAAAAATATTAACAAAAACTGAAGAAAAAGGGAGGAAAAAAACTGAAAAGAAAAATTGAGAAAAAACGACTGAAAAAAACCGAAGAAAAACTTAGAAAAAATTGTGAAAAAAACTGTGAAAAAAAAGATCTGAGAAAGAAAACTGAAGAAATATTTAGAAAAAAACTGTGCACAAAACTGTGGAAAAAAAGAACTGAGAAAAAAAACTGAGAAAAAACTGAGCAGAAAAACTGATCAGAAAAACTGAGAAAAAAAATATTTAAAAAAACTGAAGAAAAACGGAGGAAAAAAACTGAGAAGAAAAATTGAGAAAAAACGACTGAAAAAACTGAAGAAAAACTAAGAAAAAAACTGTGAAAAAAATTGTGAAAAAAAAGAACTGAGAAAAAAGACTGAAAAAACTGAAGAAAAACTTAGAAAAAAAACTGAAAAAAACTGAGAAAAAAATTTTGAAAAAAAAGAACTGAGAAAAAAAAACTGAAGAAAAACTTAGAAAAAAACTGTGCACAAAACTGTGAAAAAAAATAATTCAGAAAAAAAACTGAGAAAAAACTGAGCAGAAAAATTGAGCAGAAAAACTGAGAAAAAAAACTGAAGAAAAACGGAGGAATAAAACAGAGAAGAAAAACTGAGAAAAAAGACTGAAAAAGCTGAAGAAAAACTTCGAAAAAAACTGTGAAAAAAAGAAGAACTGAGAAAAAAAACTGAAAAAAACTGCAAAAAAAGAACTGAGAAAAAAATCTGAAGAAAAAACTGAGCAGAAAAACTGATCAGAAAAACTGAGAAAAAAAACTATTTAAAAAAACTGAAGAAAAACTAAGAAAAAAACTGTGAAAAAAATTGTGAAAAAAAAGAACTGAGAAAAAAGACTGAAAAAACTGAAGAAAAACTTAGAAAAAAAACTGACAAAAACTGAGAAAAAAAAACTATTAAAAAAAAACTGAAGAAAAAGGAGGAAAAAAACTGAGAAGAAAAACTGAGAAAAAAGACTGAAAAAACTGAAGAAAAACTTAGAAAAAAACTGTGAAAAAAAAGAAGAACTGAGAAAAAAAACTGAAGAAAATCTTAGAAAAAAACGGAAAAAAACTGCAAAAAAAGAACTGAGAAAAAAATCTGAAGAAAAAACTGAGCAGAAAAACTGATCAGAAAAACTGAGAAAAAAAACTATTTAAAAAAACTGAAGAAAAACGGAGGAAAAAAACTGAGATGAAAAATTGAGAAAAAACGACTGAAAAAACTGAAGAAAAACTAAGAAAAAAACTGTGAAAAAAATTGTGAAAAAAAAGAACTGAGAAAAAAAACTGAAGAAAAATCTGAGCAGAAAAACTGAGAAGAAAAACTGAGAAAAAAATAACGATTAAAAAAATACTGAAGAAAAAGGTAGCAAAAAAAAATGAGAAGAAAAATTGAGAAAAAACGATTCAAAAAACTGAAGAAAAACATAGAAAAAAACTGTGAAAAAAAAGAACTGAGAAAAAAAACTGAAGAAAAATTTAGAAAAAAACTGTGCACAAAAGTGTGGAAAAAAAGAACTGAGAAAAAAACTGAGAAAAAACTGAGCAGAAAAACTGAGCAGAAAAACTGAGAAAAAAAACTATTAAAAAAAACTGAAGAAAAACGGATGAAAAAAACTGAGAAGAAAAATTGAGAAAAAACGACTGAAAAAACTCAAGAAAAACTTAGAAAAAAACTGTGAAAAAAAAGAACTGAGAAAAAAAAACTGAAGAAAAACTTAGAAAAAAACTGTGCATAAAACTGTGAAAAAAAAGAATTCAGAAAAAAAACTGAGAAAAAACTGAGCAGAAAAATTGAGCAGAAAAACTGAGAAAAAAACTATTTAAAAAAACTGAAGAAAAAGGAGGAAAAAAACAGAGAAGAAAAACTGAGAAAAAAAGACTGAAAAAACTGAAGAAAAACTTAGAAAAAAACTGAAAAAAACTGCAAAAAAGAACTGAGAAAAAAATCTGAAGAAAAAACTGAGCAGAAAAACTGATCAGAAAAACTGAGAAAAAAACTATTTAAAAAAACTGAAGAAAAAGGAGGAAAAAAACTGAGAAGAAAAACTGAGAAAAAAAGACTGAAAAAACTGAAGAAAAACTAAGAAAAAAACTGTGAAAAAAACTGAGAAAAAACTGACTAGAAAAACTGAGCAGGAAAACTGAAAAAAACTGAGAAAAAAAACTATTAAAAAAAACTGAAGAAAAAGGAGGAAAAAAACTGAGAAGAAAAACTGAGAAAAAAAGACTGAAAAAACTGAAGAAAAACTTAGAAAAATACTGTGAAAAAAAAGAACTGAGAAAAAAAAACTGAAGAAAAACTGAGAAAAAAACTGTGCACAAAACTGTGAAAAAAAAGAATTCAGAAAAAAAACTGAGAAAAAAATGAGCAGAAAAATTGAGCATAAAAACTGAGAAAAATAACTATTAAAAAAAACTGAAGAAAAACGGAGGAATAAAACAGAGAAGAAAAACTGAGAAAAAAGACTGAAAAAGCTGAAGAAAAACTTCGAAAAAAACTGTGAAAAAAAAGAAGAACTGAGAAAAAAGCTGAAAAAAACTGCAAAAAAAGAACTGAGAAAAAAATCTGAAGAAAAAACTGAGCAGAAAAACTGATCAGAAAAACTGTGAAAAAAAACTATTTAAAAAGACTGAAGAAAAACTAAGAAAAAAACTGTGAAAAAAATTGTGAAAAAAAAGAACTGAGAAAAAAGACTGAAAAAACTGAAGAAAAACTTAAGAAAAAAAACTGAAAAAAACTGAGAAATAAAAACTATTAAAAAAAACTGAAGAAAAATGAGGAAAAAAACTGAGAAGAAAAACTGAGAAAAAAAGACTGAAAAAACTGAAGAAAAACTTAGAAAAAAACTGTGAAAAAAAAGAAGAACTGAGAAAAAAAAATGAAGAAAAACTTAGAAAAAAACTGAAAAAAACTGCAAAAAAAGAACTGAGAAAAAAATCTGAAGAAAAAACTGAGCAGAAAAACTGATCAGAAAAACTAAGAAAAAAAACTATTTAAAAAAACTGAAGAAAAACGGAGGAAAAAAACTGAGATGAAAAATTGAGAAAAAACGACTGAAAAAACTGAAGAAAAACTAAGAAAAAAACTGTGAAAAAAATTGTGAAAAAAAAGAACTGAGAAAAAAAACTGAAGAAAAATCTGAGCAGAAAAACTGAGAAGAAAAACTGAGAAAAAAATAACGATTAAAAAATACTGAAGAAAAACGGAGTAAAAAAACTGAGAAGAAAAATTGAGAAAAAACGATTCAAAAAACTGAAGAAAAACTTGGAAAAAAACTGTGAAAAAAAAGAACTGAGAAAAAAACTGAAGAAAAATTTAGAAAAAAACTGTGCACAAAAGTGTGGAAAAAAAGAACTGAGAAAAAAACTGAGAAAAAACTGAGCAGAAAAACTGAGCAGAAAAACTGAGAAAAAAAACTATTAAAAAAAACTGAAGAAAAACGGATGAAAAAAACTGAGAAGAAAAATTGAGAAAAAACGACTGAAAAAACTGAAGAAAAACTTAGAAAAAAACTGTGAAAAAAAAGAACTGAGAAAAAAAAACTGAAGAAAAACTTAGAAAAACACTGTGCACAAAACTGTGAAAAAAAAGAATTCAGAAAAAAAACTGAGAAAAAACTGAGCAGAAAAATTGAGCAGAAAAACTGAGAAAAAAACTATTAAAAAAAACTGAAGAAAAAGGAGGAAAAAAACTGAGAAGAAAAACTGAGAAAAAAAGACTGAAAAAACTGAAGAAAAACTTAGAAAAAAACTGACAAAAACTGAGAAAAAAAAACTATTAAAAAAAAACTGAAGAAAAAGGAGGAAAAAAACTGAGAAGAAAAACTGAGAAAAAAAGCCTGAAAAAACTGAAGAAAAACTTAGAAAAAAACTGTGAAAAAAAAGAAGAACTGAGAAAAAAAACTGAAGAAAAACTTAGAAAAAAACTGAAAAAAACTGCAAAAAAAGAACTGAGAAAAAAATCTGAAGAAAAAACTGATCAGAAAAACTGAGAAAAAAAACTATTTAAAAAAACTGAAGAAAAACGGAGGAAAAAAACTGAGATGAAAAATTGAGAAAAAACGACTGAAAAAACTGAAGAAAAACTAAGAAAAAAACTGTGAAAAAAATTGTGAAAAAAAAGAACTGAGAAAAAAAACTGAAGAAAAATCTGAGCAGAAAAACTGAGAAGAAAAACTGAGAAAAAAATAACGATTAAAAAAATACTGAAGAAAAACGGAGCAAAAAAAACTGAGAAGAAAAATTGAGAAAAAACGATTCAAAAAACTGAACAAAAACATAGAAAAAAACTGTGAAAAAAAAGAACTGAGAAAAAAAACTGAAGAAAAATTTAGAAAAAAACTGTGCACAAAAGTGTGGAAAAAAGAACTGAGAAAAAAACTGAGAAAAAACTGAGCAGAAAAACTGAGCAGAAAAACTGAGAAAAAAAACTATTAAAAAAAACTGAAGAAAAACGGATGAAAAAAACTGAGAAGAAAAATTAAGAAAAAACGACTGAAAAAACTCAAGAAAAACTTAGAAAAAAACTGTGAAAAAAAAGAACTGAGAAAAAAAAACTGAAGAAAAACTTAGAAAAAAACTGTGCACAAAACTGTGAAAAAAAAGAATTCAGAAAAAAAACGGAGTAAAAAAACTGAGCAGAAAAATTGAGCAGAAAAACTGAGAAAAAAACTATTAAAAAAAACTGAAGAAAAACGGAGGAATAAAACAGAGAAGAAAAACTGAGAAAAAAGACTGAAAAAACTGAAGAAAGACTTAGAAAAAAACTGTGAAAAAAACTGAGAAAAAAAACTATTAAAAAAAACTGGAAAAAGGAGGAAAAAAACTGAGAAGAAAAACTGAGAAAAAAAGACTGAAAAAACTGAAGAAAAACTTAGAAAAAAACTGAAAAAAACTGCAAAAAAGAACTGAGAAAAAAATCTGAAGAAAAAACTGAGCAGAAAAACTGATCAGAAAAACTGAGAAAAAAAACTATTTAAAAAAACTGAAGAAAAACGGAGGAAAAAAACTGAGAAGAAAAATTGAGAAAAAACGACTGAAAAAACTGAAGAAAAACTAAGAAAAAAACTGTGAAAAAAATTGTGAAAAAAAAAAACTGAGAAAAAACTGACTAGAAAAACTGAGCAGGAAAACTGAAAAAAACTGAGAAAAAAAACTATTAAAAAAAAACTGAAGAAAAAGGAGGAAAAAAACTGAGAAGAAAAACTGAGAAAAAAAGACTGAAAAAACTGAAGAAAAACTTAGAAAAATACTGTGAAAAAAAAGAACTGAGAAAAAAAAACTGAAGAAAAACTGAGAAAAAAACTGTGCACAAAACTGTGAAAAAAAAGAATTCAGAAAAAAAACTGAGAAAAAACTGAGCAGAAAAATTGAGCAGAAAAACTGAGAAAAAAAACTATTAAAAAAAACTGAAGAAAAACGGAGGAATAAAACAGAGAAGAAAAACTGAGAAAAAAGACTGAAAAAGCTGAAGAAAAACTTCGAAAAAAACTGTGAAAAAAAAGAAGAACTGAGAAAAAAGCTGAAAAAAACTGCAAAAAAAGAACTGAGAAAAAAATCTGAAGAAAAAACTGAGCAGAAAAACTGATCAGAAAAACTGTGAAAAAAAACTATTTAAAAAGACTGAAGAAAAACTAAGAAAAAAACTGTGAAAAAAATTGTGAAAAAAAAGAACTGAGAAAAAAGACTGAAAAAACTGAAGAAAAACTTAAGAAAAAAAACTGACAAAAACTGAGAAAAAAAAACTATTAAAAAAAAACTGAAGAAAAAGGAGGAAAAAAACTGAGAAGAAAAACTGAGAAAAAAAGCCTGAAAAAACTGAAGAAAAACTTAGAAAAAAACTGTGAAAAAAAAGAAGAACTGAGAAAAAAAACTGAAGAAAAACTTAGAAAAAAACTGAAAAAAACTGCAAAAAAAGAACTGAGAAAAAAATCTGAAGAAAAAACTGATCAGAAAAACTGAGAAAAAAAACTATTTAAAAAAACTGAAGAAAAACGGAGGAAAAAAACTGAGATGAAAAATTGAGAAAAAACGACTGAAAAAACTGAAGAAAAACTAAGAAAAAAACTGTGAAAAAAATTGTGAAAAAAAAGAACTGAGAAAAAAAACTGAAGAAAAATCTGAGCAGAAAAACTGAGAAGAAAAACTGAGAAAAAAATAACGATTAAAAAAATACTGAAGAAAAACGGAGCAAAAAAAACTGAGAAGAAAAATTGAGAAAAAACGATTCAAAAAACTGAACAAAAACATAGAAAAAAACTGTGAAAAAAAAGAACTGAGAAAAAAAACTGAAGAAAAATTTAGAAAAAAACTGTGCACAAAAGTGTGGAAAAAAGAACTGAGAAAAAAACTGAGAAAAAACTGAGCAGAAAAACTGAGCAGAAAAACTGAGAAAAAAAACTATTAAAAAAAACTGAAGAAAAACGGATGAAAAAAACTGAGAAGAAAAATTAAGAAAAAACGACTGAAAAAACTCAAGAAAAACTTAGAAAAAAACTGTGAAAAAAAAGAACTGAGAAAAAAAAACTGAAGAAAAACTTAGAAAAAAACTGTGCACAAAACTGTGAAAAAAAAGAATTCAGAAAAAAAACGGAGTAAAAAAACTGAGCAGAAAAATTGAGCAGAAAAACTGAGAAAAAAACTATTAAAAAAAACTGAAGAAAAACGGAGGAATAAAACAGAGAAGAAAAACTGAGAAAAAAGACTGAAAAAACTGAAGAAAAACTTAGAAAAATACTGTGAAAAAAACTGAGAAAAAAATCTATTAAAAAAAACTGGAAAAAGGAGGAAAAAAACTGAGAAGAAAAACTGAGAAAAAAAGACTGAAAAAACTGAAGAAAAACTTAGAAAAATACTGAAAAAAACTGCAAAAAAGAACTGAGAAAAAAATCTGAAGAAAAAACTGAGCAGAAAAACTGATCAGAAAAACTGAGAAAAAAAACTATTTAAAAAAACTGAAGAAAAACGGAGGAAAAAAACTGAGAAGCAAAATTGAGAAAAAACGACTGAAAAAACTGAAGAAAAACTAAGAAAAAAACTGTGAAAAAAATTGTGAAAAAAAAAAACTGAGAAAAAACTGACTAGAAAAACTGAGCAGGAAAACTGAAAAAAACTGAGAAAAAAAACTATTAAAAAAAAACTGAAGAAAAAGGAGGAAAAAAACTGAGAAGAAAAACTGAGAAAAAAAGACTGAAAAAACTGAAGAAAAACTTAGAAAAATACTGTGAAAAAAAAGAACTGAGAAAAAAAAACTGAAGAAAAACTGAGAAAAAAACTGTGCACAAAACTGTGAAAAAAAAGAATTCAGAAAAAAAACTGAGAAAAAACTGAGCAGAAAAATTGAGCAGAAAAACTGAGAAAAAAAACTATTAAAAAAAACTGAAGAAAAACGGAGGAATAAAACAGAGAAGAAAAACTGAGAAAAAAGACTGAAAAAGCTGAAGAAAAACTTCGAAAAAAACTGTGAAAAAAAAGAAGAACTGAGAAAAAAGCTGAAAAAAACTGCAAAAAAAGAACTGAGAAAAAAATCTGAAGAAAAAACTGAGCAGAAAAACTGATCAGAAAAACTGTGAAAAAAAACTATTTAAAAAGACTGAAGAAAAACTAAGAAAAAAACTGTGAAAAAAATTGTGAAAAAAAAGAACTGAGAAAAAAGACTGAAAAAACTGAAGAAAAACTTAAGAAAAAAAACTGAAAAAAACTGAGAAATAAAAACTATTAAAAAAAAACTGAAGAAAAAGGAGGAAAAAACTGTGAAGAAAAACTGAGAAAAAAAGACTGAAAAAACTGAAGAAAAACTTAGAAAAAAACTGTGAAAAAAAAGAAGAACTGAGAAAAGAAAATGAAGAAAAACTTAGAAAAAAACTGAAAAAAACTGCAAAAAAAGAACTGAGAAAAAAATCTGAAGAAAAAACTGAGCAGAAAAACTGATCAGAAAAACTAAGAAAAAAAACTATTTAAAAAAACTGAAGAAAAACGGAGGAAAAAAACTGAGATGAAAAATTGAGAAAAAACGACTGAAAAAACTGAAGAAAAACTTGGAAAAAAACTGTGAAAAAAAAGAACTGAGAAAAAAACTGAAGAAAAATTTAGAAAAAAACTGTGCACAAAAGTGTGGAAAAAAGAACTGAGAAAAAAACTGAGAAAAAACTGAGCAGAAAAACTGAGCAGAAAAACTGAGAAAAAAACTATTAAAAAAAACTGAAGAAAAACGGAGGAATAAAACAGAGAAGAAAAACTGAGAAAAAAGACTGAAAAAACTGAAGAAAGACTTAGAAAAAAACTGTGAAAAAAACTGAGAAAAAAAACTATTAAAAAAAACTGGAAAAAGGAGGAAAAAAACTGAGAAGAAAAACTGAGAAAAAAAGACTGAAAAAACTGAAGAAAAACTTAGAAAAAAACTGAAAAAAACTGCAAAAAAGAACTGAGAAAAAAATCTGAAGAAAAAACTGAGCAGAAAAACTGATCAGAAAAACTGAGAAAAAAAACTATTTAAAAAAACTGAAGAAAAACGGAGGAAAAAAACTGAGAAGAAAAATTGAGAAAAAACGACTGAAAAAACTGAAGAAAAACTAAGAAAAAAACTGTGAAAAAAATTGTGAAAAAAAAAAACTGAGAAAAAACTGACTAGAAAAACTGAGCAGGAAAACTGAAAAAAACTGAGAAAAAAAACTATTAAAAAAAAACTGAAGAAAAAGGAGGAAAAAAACTGAGAAGAAAAACTGAGAAAAAAAGACTGAAAAAACTGAAGAAAAACTTAGAAAAATACTGTGAAAAAAAAGAACTGAGAAAACAAAACTGAAGAAAAACTGAGAAAAAAACTGTGCACAAAACTGTGAAAAAAAAGAATTCAGAAAAAAAACTGAGAAAAAACTGAGCAGAAAAATTGAGCAGAAAAACTGAGAAAAAAAACTATTAAAAAAAACTGAAGAAAAACGGAGGAATAAAACAGAGAAGAAAAACTGAGAAAAAAGACTGAAAAAGCTGAAGAAAAACTTCGAAAAAAACTGTGAAAAAAAAGAAGAACTGAGAAAAAAGCTGAAAAAAACTGCAAAAAAAGAACTGAGAAAAAAATCTGAAGAAAAAACTGAGCAGAAAAACTGATCAGAAAAACTGTGAAAAAAAACTATTTAAAAAGACTGAAGAAAAACTAAGAAAAAAACTGTGAAAAAAATTGTGAAAAAAAAGAACTGAGAAAAAAGACTGAAAAAACTGAAGAAAAACTTAAGAAAAAAAACTGACAAAAACTGAGAAAAAAAAACTATTAAAAAAAAACTGAAGAAAAAGGAGGAAAAAAACTGAGAAGAAAAACTGAGAAAAAAAGCCTGAAAAAACTGAAGAAAAACTTAGAAAAAAACTGTGAAAAAAAAGAAGAACTGAGAAAAAAAACTGAAGAAAAACTTAGAAAAAAACTGAAAAAAACTGCAAAAAAAGAACTGAGAAAAAAATCTGAAGAAAAAACTGATCAGAAAAACTGAGAAAAAAAACTATTTAAAAAAACTGAAGAAAAACGGAGGAAAAAAACTGAGATGAAAAATTGAGAAAAAACGACTGAAAAAACTGAAGAAAAACTAAGAAAAAAACTGTGAAAAAAATTGTGAAAAAAAAGAACTGAGAAAAAAAACTGAAGAAAAATCTGAGCAGAAAAACTGAGAAGAAAAACTGAGAAAAAAATAACGATTAAAAAAATACTGAAGAAAAACGGAGCAAAAAAAACTGAGAAGAAAAATTGAGAAAAAACGATTCAAAAAACTGAACAAAAACATAGAAAAAAACTGTGAAAAAAAAGAACTGAGAAAAAAAACTGAAGAAAAATTTAGAAAAAAACTGTGCACAAAACTGTGAAAAAAAAGAATTCAGAAAAAAAACTGAGAAAAAACTGAGCAGAAAAATTGAGCAGAAAAACTGAGAAAAAAAACTATTAAAAAAAACTGAAGAAAAACGGAGGAATAAAACAGAGAAGAAAAACTGAGAAAAAAGACTGAAAAAGCTGAAGAAAAACTTCGAAAAAAACTGTGAAAAAAAAGAAGAACTGAGAAAAAAGCTGAAAAAAACTGCAAAAAAAGAACTGAGAAAAAAATCTGAAGAAAAAACTGAGCAGAAAAACTGATCAGAAAAACTGTGAAAAAAAACTATTTAAAAAGACTGAAGAAAAACTAAGAAAAAAACTGTGAAAAAAATTGTGAAAAAAAAGAACTGAGAAAAAAGACTGAAAAAACTGAAGAAAAACTTAAGAAAAAAAACTGAAAAAAACTGAGAAATAAAAACTATTAAAAAAAAACTGAAGAAAAAGGAGGAAAAAACTGAGAAGAAAAACTGAGAAAAAAAGACTGAAAAAACTGAAGAAAAACTTAGAAAAAAACTGTGAAAAAAAAGAAGAACTGAGAAAAGAAAATGAAGAAAAACTTAGAAAAAAACTGAAAAAAACTGCAAAAAAAGAACTGAGAAAAAAATCTGAAGAAAAAACTGAGCAGAAAAACTGATCAGAAAAACTAAGAAAAAAAACTATTTAAAAAAACTGAAGAAAAACGGAGGAAAAAAACTGAGATGAAAAATTGAGAAAAAACGACTGAAAAAACTGAAGAAAAACTTGGAAAAAAACTGTGAAAAAAAAGAACTGAGAAAAAAACTGAAGAAAAATTTAGAAAAAAACTGTGCACAAAAGTGTGGAAAAAAGAACTGAGAAAAAAACTGAGAAAAAACTGAGCAGAAAAACTGAGCAGAAAAACTGAGAAAAAAAACTATTAAAAAAAACTGAAGAAAAACGGATGAAAAAAACTGAGAAGAAAAATTAAGAAAAAACGACTGAAAAAACTCAAGAAAAACTTAGAAAAAAACTGTGAAAAAAAAGAACTGAGAAAAAAAAACTGAAGAAAAACTTAGAAAAAAACTGTGCACAAAACTGTGAAAAAAAAGAATTCAGAAAAAAAACGGAGTAAAAAAACTGAGCAGAAAAATTGAGCAGAAAAACTGAGAAAAAAACTATTAAAAAAAACTGAAGAAAAACGGAGGAATAAAACAGAGAAGAAAAACTGAGAAAAAAGACTGAAAAAACTGAAGAAAAACTTAGAAAAAAACTGTGAAAAAAACTGAGAAAAAAAACTATTAAAAAAAACTGGAAAAAGGAGGAAAAAAACTGAGAAGAAAAACTGAGAAAAAAAGACTGAAAAAACTGAAGAAAAACTTAGAAAAAAACTGAAAAAAACTGCAAAAAAGAACTGAGAAAAAAATCTGAAGAAAAAACTGAGCAGAAAAACTGATCAGAAAAACTGAGAAAAAAAACTATTTAAAAAAACTGAAGAAAAACGGAGGAAAAAAACTGAGAAGAAAAATTGAGAAAAAACGACTGAAAAAACTGAAGAAAAACTAAGAAAAAAACTGTGAAAAAAATTGTGAAAAAAAAAACTGAGAAAAAACTGACTAGAAAAACTGAGCAGGAAAACTGAAAAAAACTGAGAAAAAAAACTATTAAAAAAAAACTGAAGAAAAAGGAGGAAAAAAACTGAGAAGAAAAACTGAGAAAAAAAGACTGAAAAAACTGAAGAAAAACTTAGAAAAATACTGTGAAAAAAAAGAACTGAGAAAAAAAAACTGAAGAAAAACTGAGAAAAAAACTGTGCACAAAACTGTGAAAAAAAAGAATTCAGAAAAAAAACTGAGAAAAAACTGAGCAGAAAAATTGAGCAGAAAAACTGAGAAAAAAAACTATTAAAAAAAACTGAAGAAAAACGGAGGAATAAAACAGAGAAGAAAAACTGAGAAAAAAGACTGAAAAAGCTGAAGAAAAACTTCGAAAAAAACTGTGAAAAAAAAGAAGAACTGAGAAAAAAGCTGAAAAAAACTGCAAAAAAAGAACTGAGAAAAAAATCTGAAGAAAAAACTGAGCAGAAAAACTGATCAGAAAAACTGTGAAAAAAAACTATTTAAAAAGACTGAAGAAAAACTAAGAAAAAAACTGTGAAAAAAATTGTGAAAAAAAAGAACTGAGAATAAAGACTGAAAAAACTGAAGAAAAACTTAAGAAAAAAAACTGAAAAAAACTGAGAAATAAAAACTATTAAAAAAAAACTGAAGAAAAAGGAGGAAAAAACTGAGAAGAAAAACTGAGAAAAAAAGACTGAAAAAACTGAAGAAAAACTTAGAAAAAAACTGTGAAAAAAAAGAAGAACTGAGAAAAGAAAATGAAGAAAAACTTAGAAAAAAACTGAAAAAAACTGCAAAAAAAGAACTGAGAAAAAAATCTGAAGAAAAAACTGAGCAGAAAAACTGATCAGAAAAACTAAGAAAAAAAACTATTTAAAAAAACTGAAGAAAAACGGAGGAAAAAAACTGAGATGAAAAATTGAGAAAAAACGACTGAAAAAACTGAAGAAAAACTAAGAAAAAAACTGTGAAAAAAATTGTGAAAAAAAAGAACTGAGAAAAAAAACTGAAGAAAAATCTGAGCAGAAAAACTGAGAAGAAAAACTGAGAAAAAAATAACGATTAAAAAATACTGAAGAAAAACGGAGTAAAAAAACTGAGAAGAAAAATTGAGAAAAAACTATTCAAAAAACTGAAGAAAAACTTGGAAAAAAACTGTGAAAAACAAGAACTGAGAAAAAAACTGAAGAAAAATTTAGAAAAAAACTGTGCACAAAAGTGTGGAAAAAAAGAACTGAGAAAAAAACTGAGAAAAAACTGAGCAGAAAAACTGAGCAGAAAAACTGAGAAAAAAAACTATTAAAAAAAACTGAAGAAAAACGGATGAAAAAATCTGAGAAGAAAAATTGAGAAAAAACGACTGAAAAAACTGAAGAAAAACTTAGAAAAATTCTGTGAAAAAAAAGAACTGAGAAAAAAAAACTGAAGAAACACTTAGAAAAAAACTGTGCACAAAACTGTGAAAAAAAAGAATTCAGAAAAAAAACTGAGAAAAAACTGAGCAGAAAAATTGAGCAGAAAAACTGAGAAAAAAACGATTAAAAAAAACTGAAGAAAAAGGAGGAAAAAAACTGAGAAGAAAAACTGAGAAAAAAAGACTGAAAAAACTGAAGAAAAACTTAGAAAAAAAACTGACAAAAACTGAGAAAAAAAAACTATTAAAAAAAAACTGAAGAAAAAGGAGGAAAAAAACTGAGAAGAAAAACTGAGAAAAAAAGCCTGAAAAAACTGAAGAAAAACTTAGAAAAAAACTGTGAAAAAAAAGAAGAACTGAGAAAAAAAACTGAAGAAAAACTTAGAAAAAAACTGAAAAAAACTGCAAAAAAAGAACTGAGAAAAAAATCTGAAGAAAAAACTGATCAGAAAAACTGAGAAAAAAAACTATTTAAAAAAACTGAAGAAAAACGGAGGAAAAAAACTGAGATGAAAAATTGAGAAAAAACGACTGAAAAAACTGAAGAAAAACTAAGAAAAAAACTGTGAAAAAAATTGTGAAAAAAAAGAACTGAGAAAAAAAACTGAAGAAAAATCTGAGCAGAAAAACTGAGAAGAAAAACTGAGAAAAAAATAACGATTAAAAAAATACTGAAGAAAAACGGAGCAAAAAAAACTGAGAAGAAAAATTGAGAAAAAACGATTCAAAAAACTGAACAAAAACATAGAAAAAAACTGTGAAAAAAAAGAACTGAGAAAAAAAACTGAAGAAAAATTTAGAAAAAAACTGTGCACAAAAGTGTGGAAAAAAAGAACTGAGAAAAAAACTGAGAAAAAACTGAGCAGAAAAACTGAGCAGAAAAACTGAGAAAAAAAACTATTAAAAAAAACTGAAGAAAAACGGATGAAAAAAACTGAGAAGAAAAATTAAGAAAAAACGACTGAAAAAACTCAAGAAAAACTTAGAAAAAAACTGTGAAAAAAAAGAACTGAGAAAAAAAAACTGAAGAAAAACTTAGAAAAAAACTGTGCACAAAACTGTGAAAAAAAAGAATTCAGAAAAAAAACGGAGTAAAAAAACTGAGCAGAAAAATTGAGCAGAAAAACTGAGAAAAAAACTATTAAAAAAAACTGAAGAAAAACGGAGGAATAAAACAGAGAAGAAAAACTGAGAAAAAAGACTGAAAAAACTGAAGAAAAACCTGGAAAAAAACTGTGAAAAAAACTGAGAAAAAAAACTATTAAAAAAAACTGAAGAAAAAGGAGGAAAAAAACTGAGAAGAAAAACTGAGAAAAAAAGACTGAAAAAACTGAAGAAAAACTTAGAAAAAAACTGAAAAAAACTGCAAAAAAGAACTGAGAAAAAAATCTGAAGAAAAAACTGAGCAGAAAAACTGATCAGAAAAACTAAGAAAAAAAACTATTTAAAAAAACTGAAGAAAAACGGAGGAAAAAAACTGAGATGAAAAATTGAGAAAAAACGACTGAAAAAACTGAAGAAAAACTTGGAAAAAAACTGTGAAAAAAAAGAACTGAGAAAAAAACTGAAGAAAAATTTAGAAAAAAACTGTGCACAAAAGTGTGGAAAAAAGAACTGAGAAAAAAACTGAGAAAAAACTGAGCAGAAAAACTGAGCAGAAAAACTGAGAAAAAAAACTATTAAAAAAAACTGAAGAAAAACGGATGAAAAAAACTGAGAAGAAAAATTAAGAAAAAACGACTGAAAAAACTCAAGAAAAACTTAGAAAAAAACTGTGAAAAAAAAGAACTGAGAAAAAAAAACTGAAGAAAAACTTAGAAAAAAACTGTGCACAAAACTGTGAAAAAAAAGAATTCAGAAAAAAAACGGAGTAAAAAAACTGAGCAGAAAAATTGAGCAGAAAAACTGAGAAAAAAACTATTAAAAAAAACTGAAGAAAAACGGAGGAATAAAACAGAGAAGAAAAACTGAGAAAAAAGACTGAAAAAACTGAAGAAAAACTGTGAAAAAAATTGTGAAAAACTGAGAAAAAAAACTATTAAAAAAAACTGGAAAAAGGAGGAAAAAAACTGAGAAGAAAAACTGAGAAAAAAAGACTGAAAAAACTGAAGAAAAACTTAGAAAAAAACTGAAAAAAACTGCAAAAAAGAACTGAGAAAAAAATCTGAAGAAAAAACTGAGCAGAAAAACTGATCAGAAAAACTGAGAAAAAAAACTATTTAAAAAAACTGAAGAAAAACGGAGGAAAAAAACTGAGAAGAAAAATTGAGAAAAAACGACTGAAAAAACTGAAGAAAAACTAAGAAAAAAACTGTGAAAAAAATTGTGAAAAAAAAAACTGAGAAAAAACTGACTAGAAAAACTGAGCAGGAAAACTGAAAAAAACTGAGAAAAAAAACTATTAAAAAAAAACTGAAGAAAAAGGAGGAAAAAAACTGAGAAGAAAAACTGAGAAAAAAAGACTGAAAAAACTGAAGAAAAACTTAGAAAAATACTGTGAAAAAAAAGAACTGAGAAAAAAAAACTGAAGAAAAACTGAGAAAAAAACTGTGCACAAAACTGTGAAAAAAAAGAATTCAGAAAAAAAACTGAGAAAAAACTGAGCAGAAAAATTGAGCAGAAAAACTGAGAAAAAAAACTATTAAAAAAAACTGAAGAAAAACGGAGGAATAAAACAGAGAAGAAAAACTGAGAAAAAAAAGAACTGAGAAAAAAGACTGAAAAAACTGAAGAAAAACTTAAGAAAAAAAACTGAAAAAAACTGAGAAATAAAAACTATTAAAAAAAAACTGAAGAAAAAGGAGGAAAAAAACTGAGAAGAAAAATTGAGAAAAAAAGACTGAAAAAACTGAAGAAAAACTTAGAAAAAAACTGTGAAAAAAATGTGAAAAAAATTAACTGAGAAAAAAAACTGAAGAAAAACTTAGAAAAAAACTGTGCACAAAACTGTGAAGAAAAAGAACTGAGAAAAAATTGAGCAGAAAAACTGAGCAGAATAACGGAGAAAAAAACTTTTAAAAAAAACTGAAGAAAAACGGAGGAAAAAAACTGAGAAGAAAAATTGAGAAAAAAAGACTGAAAAAACTGAAGAAAAACTTAGAAAAGAACTGTGAAAAAAACTCTGAAAAAAAAGAACTGAGAAAAAAAACTGAAGAAAAATCTGAGCAGAAAAACTGAGAAGAAAAACTGAGAAAAAAATAACGATTAAAAAAATACTGAAGAAAAACGGAGCAAAAAAAACTGAGAAGAAAAATTGAGAAAAAACGATTCAAAAAACTGAACAAAAACATAGAAAAAAACTGTGAAAAAAAAGAACTGAGAAAAAAAACTGAAGAAAAATTTAGAAAAAAACTGTGCACAAAAGTGTGGAAAAAAAGAACTGAGAAAAAAACTGAGAAAAAACTGAGCAGAAAAACTGAGCAGAAAAACTGAGAAAAAAAACTATTAAAAAAAACTGAAGAAAAACGGATGAAAAAAACTGAGAAGAAAAATTAAGAAAAAACGACTGAAAAAACTCAAGAAAAACTTAGAAAAAAACTGTGAAAAAAAAGAACTGAGAAAAAAAAACTGAAGAAAAACTTAGAAAAAAACTGTGCACAAAACTGTGAAAAAAAAGAATTCAGAAAAAAAACGGAGTAAAAAAACTGAGCAGAAAAATTGAGCAGAAAAACTGAGAAAAAAACTATTAAAAAAAACTGAAGAAAAACGGAGGAATAAAACAGAGAAGAAAAACTGAGAAAAAAGACTGAAAAAACTGAAGAAAAACCTGGAAAAAAACTGTGAAAAAAACTGAGAAAAAAAACTATTAAAAAAAACTGAAGAAAAAGGAGGAAAAAAACTGAGAAGAAAAACTGAGAAAAAAAGACTGAAAAAACTGAAGAAAAACTTAGAAAAAAACTGAAAAAAACTGCAAAAAAGAACTGAGAAAAAAATCTGAAGAAAAAATTGAGCAGAAAAACTGATCAGAAAAACTGAGAAAAAAAACTATTTAAAAAAACTGAAGAAAAACGGAGGAAAAAAACTGAGAAGAAAAATTGAGAAAAAACGACTGAAAAAACTGAAGAAAAACTAAGAAAAAAACTGTGAAAAAAATTGTGAAAAAAAAAACTGAGAAAAAACTGACTAGAAAAACTGAGCAGGAAAACTGAAAAAAACTGAGAAAAAAAACTATTAAAAAAAAACTGAAGAAAAAGGAGGAAAAAAACTGAGAAGAAAAACTGAGAAAAAAAGACTGAAAAAACTGAAGAAAAACTTAGAAAAATACTGTGAAAAAAAAGAACTGAGAA
The DNA here is from genome assembly GCF_044704955.1 of Pristiophorus japonicus. Classification (NCBI taxonomy): domain Eukaryota; kingdom Metazoa; phylum Chordata; class Chondrichthyes; family Pristiophoridae; genus Pristiophorus; species Pristiophorus japonicus. The sequence goes on from NW_027251071.1 coordinate 1,725,878, forward strand.
AAAAAAACTGAAGAAAAACTGAGAAAAAAACTGTGCACAAAACTGTGAAAAAAAAGAATTCAGAAAAAAACTGAGAAAAAACTGAGCAGAAAAATTGAGCAGAAAAACTGAGAAAAAAAACTATTAAAAAAAACTGAAGAAAAACGGAGGAATAAAACAGAGAAGAAAAACTGAGAAAAAAGACTGAAAAAGCTGAAGAAAAACTTCGAAAAAAACTGAAAAAAAAGAAGAACTGAGAAAAAAGCTGAAAAAAACTGCAAAAAAAGAACTGAGAAAAAAATCTGAAGAAAAAACTGAGCAGAAAAACTGATCAGAAAAACTGTGAAAAAAAACCATTTAAAAAAACTGAAGAAAAACTAAGAAAAAAACTGTGAAAAAAATTGTGAAAAAAAGTACTGAGAAAAAAGACTGAAAAAACTGAAGAAAAACTTAGAAAAAAACTGTGAAAAAAAAGAAGAACTGAGAAAAAAAAATGAAGAAAAACTTAGAAAAAAACTGAAAAAAACTGCAAAAAAAGAACTGAGAAAAAAATCTGAAGAAAAAACTGAGCAGAAAAACTGATCAGAAAAACTAATAAAAAAAACTATTTAAACAAACTGAAGAAAAACGGAGGAAAAAAACTGAGATGAAAAATTGAGAAAAAACGACTGAAAAAACTGAAGAAAAACTAAGAAAAAAACTGTGAAAAAAATTGTGAAAAAAAAGAACTGAGAAAAAAAACTGAAGAAAAATCTGAGCAGAAAAACTGAGAAGAAAAACTGAGAAAAAAATAACGATTAAAAAATACTGAAGAAAAACGGAGTAAAAAAACTGAGAAGAAAAATTGAGAAAAAACGATTCAAAAAACTGAACAAAAACTTAGAAAAAAACTGTGAAAAAAAAGAACTGAGAAAAAAAACTGAAGAAAAATTTAGAAAAAAACTGTGCACAAAAGTGTGGAAAAAAAGAACTGAGAAAAAAACTGAGAAAAAACTGAGCAGAAAAACTGAGCAGAAAAACTGAGAAAAAAAACTATTTAAAAAAACTGAAGAAAAACGGATGAAAAAAACTGAGAAGAAAAATTGAGAAAAAACGACTGAAAAAACTCAAGAAAAACTTAGAAAAAAACTGTGAAAAAAAAGAACTGAGAAAAAAAAACTGAAGAAAAACTTAGAAAAAAACTGTGCACAAAACTGTGAAAAAAAAGAATTCAGAAAAAAAACTGAGAAAAAACTGAGCAGAAAAATTGAGCAGAAAAACTGAGAAAAAAACTATTAAAAAAAACTGAAGAAAAACGGAGGAATAAAACAGAGAAGAAAAACTGAGAAAAAAGACTGAAAAAACTGAAGAAAAACTTAGAAAAAAACTGAGAAAAAAAACTATTAAAAAAAAACTGAAGAAAAAGGAGGAAAAAAACTGAGAAGAAAAACTGAGAAAAAAAGACTGAAAAAACTGAAGAAAAACTTAGAAAAAAACTGAAAAAAACTGCAAAAAAGAACTGAGAAAAAAATCTGAAGAAAAAACTGAGCAGAAAAACTGATCAGAAAAACTGAGAAAAAAAACTATTTAAAAAAACTGAAGAAAAACGGAGGAAAAAAACTGAGAAGAAAAATTGAGAAAAAACGACTGAAAAAACTGAAGAAAAACTAAGAAAAAAACTGTGAAAAAAATTGTGAAAAAAAAAAACTGAGAAAAAACTGACTAGAAAAACTGAGCAGGAAAACTGAAAAAAACTGAGAAAAAAAACTATTAAAAAAAACTGAAGAAAAAGGAGGGAAAAAACTGAGAAGAAATACTGAGAAAAAAAGACTGAAAAAACTGAAGAAAAACTTAGAAAAAAACTGTGAAAAAAAAGAACTGAGAAAAAAAACTGAAGAAAAACTGAGAAAAAAACTGTGCACAAAACTGCAAAAAAAAGAATTCAGAAAAAAAACTGAGAAAAAACTGAGCAGAAAAATTGAGCAGAAAAACTGAGAAAAAAAACGATTAAAAAAAACTGAAGAAAAACGGAGGAATAAAACAGAGAAGAAAAACTGAGAAAAAAGACTGAAAAAGCTGAAGAAAAACTTCGAAAAAAACTGTGAAGAAAAAGAAGAACTGAGAAAAAAACTGAAAAAAACTGCAAAAAAAGAACTGAGAAAAATATCTGAAGAAAAAACTGAGCAGAAAAACTGATCAGAAAAACTGTGAAAAAAAACTATTTAAAAAAACTGAAGAAAAACTAAGAAAAAAACTGTGAAAAAAATTGTGAAAAAAAAGAACTGAGAAAAAAGACTGAAAAAACTGAAGAAAAACTTAAGAAATAAAACTGAAGAAAAAGGAGGAAAAAAACTGAGAAGAAAAACTGAGAAAAAAAGACTGAAAAAACTGAAGAAAAACTTAGAAAAAAACTGTGAAAAAAACTGAAAAAAAAGAACTGAGAAAAAAAACTGAAGAAAAAACTGAGCAGAAAAACTGAGCCGAAAAACTGACAAAAAAACTATTAAAAAAATACTGAAGAAAAACGGAGTAAAAAAACTGAGAAGAAAAATTGAGAAAAAACGATTCAAAAAACTGAAGAAAAATTTAGAAAAAAACTGTGCACAAAAGTGTGGAAAAAAAGAACTGAGAAAAAAACTGAGAAAAAACTGAGCAGAAAAACTGAGCAGAAAAACTGAGAAAAAAAACTATTAAAAAAAACTGAAGAAAAACGGATGAAAAAAACTGAGAAGAAAAATTGAGAAAAAACGACTGAAAAAACTGAAGAAAAACTGAGAAAAAAAACTATTAAAAAAAACTGAAGAAAAACGGATGAAAAAAACTGAGAAGAAAAATTGAGAAAAAACGACTGAAAAAACTGAAGAAAAACTTAGAAAAAAACTGACAAAAACTGAGAAAAAAAAACTATTAAAAAAAAACTGAAGAAAAACGGAGGAATAAAACAGAGAAGAAAAACTGAGAAAAAAGACTGAAAAAACTGAAGAAAAACTTAAAACTGAGAAGAAAAACTGAGAAAAAAAGCCTGAAAAAAACTGCAAAAAAAGAACTGAGAAAAAAATCTGAAGAAAAAACTGAGCAGAAAAACTGATCAGAAAAACTGAGAAAAAAAACTATTTAAAAAAACGGAAGAAAAACGGAGGAAAAAAACTGAGATGAAAAATTGAGAAAAAACGACTGAAAAAACTGAAGAAAAACTAAGAAAAAAACTGTGAAAAAAATTGTGAAAAAAAAGAACTGAGAAAAAAAACTGAAGAAAAATCTGAGCAGAAAAACTGAGAAGAAAAACTGAGAAAAAAATAACGATTAAAAAAATACTGAAGAAAAACGGAGCAAAAAAAACTGAGAAGAAAAATTGAGAAAAAACGATTCAAAAAACTGAACAAAAACATAGAAAAAAACTGTGAAAAAAAAGAACTGAGAAAAAAAACTGAAGAAAAATTTAGAAAAAAACTGTGCACAAAAGTGTGGAAAAAAAGAACTGAGAAAAAAACTGAGAAAAAACTGAGCAGAAAAACTGAGCAGAAAAACTGAGAAAAAAAACTATTAAAAAAAACTGAAGAAAAACGGATGAAAAAAACTGAGAAGAAAAATTGAGAAAAAACGACTGAAAAAATTCAAGAAAAACTTAGAAAAAAACTGTGAAAAAAACTGAGAAAAAAAACTATTAAAAAAAACTGAAGAAAAATCTGAGCAGAAAAACTGAGAAGAAAAACTGAGAAAAAAATAACGATTAAAAAAATACTGAAGAAAAAAGGAGCAAAAAAAACTGAGAAGAAAAATTGAGAAAAAACGATTCAAAAAACTGAACAAAAACATAGAAAAAAACTGTGAAAAAAAAGAACTGAGAAAAAAAACTGAAGAAAAATTTAGAAAAAAACTGTGCACAAAAGTGTGGAAAAAAAGAACTGAGAAAAAAACTGAGAAAAAACTGAGCAGAAAAACTGAGCAGAAAAACTGAGAAAAAAAACTATTAAAAAAAACTGAAGAAAAACGGATGAAAAAAACTGAGAAGAAAAATTGAGAAAAAACGACTGAAAAAATTCAAGAAAAACTTAGAAAAAAACTGTGAAAAAAACTGAGAAAAAAAACTATTAAAAAAAACTGAAGAAAAAGGAGGAAAAAAACTGAGAAGAAAAACTGAGAAAAAAAGACTGAAAAAACTGAAGAAAAACTTAGAAAAAAACTGAAAAAAACTGCAAAAAAGAACTGAGAAAAAAATCTGAAGAAAAAACTGAGCAGAAAAACTGATCAGAAAAACTGAGAAAAAAAACTATTTAAAAAAACTGAAGAAAAACGGAGGAAAAAAACTGAGAAGAAAAATTGAGAAAAAACGACTGAAAAAACTGAAGAAAAACAAAGAAAAAAACTGTGAAAAAAATTGTGAAAAAAAAAAACTGAGAAAAAACTGACTAGAAAAACTGAGCAGGAAAACTGAAAAAAACTGAGAAAAAAAACTATTAAAAAAAAACTGAAGAAAAAGGAGGAAAAAAACTGAGAAGAAAAACTGAGAAAAAAAGACTGAAAAAACTGAAGAAAAACTTAGAAAAAAACTGTGAAAAAAAAGAACTGAGAAAAAAAACTGAAGAAAAACTGAGAAAAAAACTGTGCACAAAACTGTGAAAAAAAAGAATTCAGAAAAAAAACTGAGAAAAAACTGAGCAGAAAAATTGAGCAGAAAAACTGAGAAAAAAAACTATTAAAAAAAACTGAAGAAAAACGGAGGAATAAAACAGAGAAGAAAAACTGAGAAAAAAGACTGAAAAAGCTGAAGAAAAACTTCGAAAAAAACTGTGAAAAAAAAGAAGAACTGAGAAAAAAGCTGAAAAAAACTGCAAAAAAAGAACTGAGAAAAAAATCTGAAGAAAAAACTGAGCAGAAAAACTGATCAGAAAAACTGTGAAAAAAAACCATTTAAAAAAACTGAAGAAAAACTAAGAAAAAAACTGTGAAAAAAATTGTGAAAAAAAAGTACTGAGAAAAAAGACTGAAAAAACTGAAGAAAAACTGAAAAAAAAGAAGAACTGAGAAAAAAAAATGAAGAAAAACTTAGAAAAAAACTGAAAAAAACTGCAAAAAAAGAACTGAGAAAAAAATCTGAAGAAAAAACTGAGCAGAAAAACTGATCAGAAAAACTAAGAAAAAAAACTATTTAAACAAACTGAAGAAAAACGGAGGAAAAAAACTGAGATGAAAAATTGAGAAAAAACGACTGAAAAAACTGAAGAAAAACTAAGAAAAAAACTGTGAAAAAAATTGTGAAAAAAAAGAACTGAGAAAAAAAACTGAAGAAAAATCTGAGCAGAAAAACTGAGAAGAAAAACTGAGAAAAAAATAACGATTAAAAAATACTGAAGAAAAACGGAGTAAAAAAACTGAGAAGAAAAATTGAGAAAAAACGATTCAAAAAACTGAACAAATACTTAGAAAAAAACTGTGAAAAAAAAGAACTGAGACAAAAAACTGAAGAAAAATTTAGAAAAAAACTGTGCACAAAAGTGTGGAAAAAAAGAACTGAGAAAAAAACTGAGAAAAAACTGAGCAGAAAAACTGAGCAGAAAAACTGAGAAAAAAAACTATTAAAAAAAACTGAAGAAAAACGGATGAAAAAAACTGAGAAGAAAAATTGAGAAAAAACGACTGAAAAAACTGAAGAAAAACTGAGAAAAAGAACTATTAAAAAAAACTGAAGAAAAACGGATGAAAAAAACTGAGAAGAAAAATTGAGAAAAAACGACTGAAAAAACTGAAGAAAAACTTAGAAAAAAACTGACAAAAACTGAGAAAAAAAACTATTAAAAAAAACTGAAGAAAAACGGAGGAATAAAACAGAGAAGAAAAACTGAGAAAAAAGACTGAAAAAACTGAAGAAAAACTTAAAACTGAGAAGAAAAACTGAGAAAAAAAGCCTGAAAAAAACTGCAAAAAAAGAACTGAGAAAAAAATCTGAAGAAAAAACTGAGCAGAAAAACTGATCAGAAAAACTGAGAAAAAAAACTATTTAAAAAAACGGAAGAAAAACGGAGGAAAAAAACTGAGATGAAAAATTGAGAAAAAACGACTGAAAAAACTGAAGAAAAACTAAGAAAAAAACTGTGAAAAAAATTGTGAAAAAAAAGAACTGAGAAAAAAAACTGAAGAAAAATCTGAGCAGAAAAACTGAGAAGAAAAACTGAGAAAAAAATAACGATTAAAAAAATACTGAAGAAAAACGGAGCAAAAAAAACTGAGAAGAAAAATTGAGAAAAAACGATTCAAAAAACTGAACAAAAACATAGAAAAAAACTGTGAAAAAAAAGAACTGAGAAAAAAAACTGAAGAAAAATTTAGAAAAAAACTGTGCACAAAAGTGTGGAAAAAAAGAACTGAGAAAAAAACTGAGAAAAAACTGAGCAGAAAAACTGAGCAGAAAAACTGAGAAAAAAAACTATTAAAAAAAACTGAAGAAAAACGGATGAAAAAAACTGAGAAGAAAAATTGAGAAAAAACGACTGAAAAAATTCAAGAAAAACTTAGAAAAAAACTGTGAAAAAAACTGAGAAAAAAAACTATTAAAAAAAACTGAAGAAAAATCTGAGCAGAAAAACTGAGAAGAAAAACTGAGAAAAAAATAACGATTAAAAAAATACTGAAGAAAAACGGAGCAAAAAAAACTGAGAAGAAAAATTGAGAAAAAACGATTCAAAAAACTGAACAAAAACATAGAAAAAAACTGTGAAAAAAAAGAACTGAGAAAAAAAACTGAAGAAAAATTTAGAAAAAAACTGTGCACAAAAGTGTGGAAAAAAAGAACTGAGAAAAAAACTGAGAAAAAACTGAGCAGAAAAACTGAGCAGAAAAACTGAGAAAAAAAACTATTAAAAAAAACTGAAGAAAAACGGATGAAAAAAACTGAGAAGAAAAATTGAGAAAAAACGACTGAAAAAATTCAAGAAAAACTTAGAAAAAAACTGTGAAAAAAACTGAGAAAAAAAACTATTAAAAAAAACTGAAGAAAAAGGAGGAAAAAAACTGAGAAGAAAAACTGAGAAAAAAAGACTGAAAAAACTGAAGAAAAACTTAGAAAAAAACTGAAAAAAACTGCAAAAAAGAACTGAGAAAAAAATCTGAAGAAAAAACTGAGCAGAAAAACTGATCAGAAAAACTGAGAAAAAAAACTATTTAAAAAAACTGAAGAAAAACGGAGGAAAAAAACTGAGAAGAAAAATTGAGAAAAAACGACTGAAAAAACTGAAGAAAAACAAAGAAAAAAACTGTGAAAAAAATTGTGAAAAAAAAAAACTGAGAAAAAACTGACTAGAAAAACTGAGCAGGAAAACTGAAAAAAACTGAGAAAAAAACTATTAAAAAAAAACTGAAGAAAAAGGAGGAAAAAAACTGAGAAGAAAAACTGAGAAAAAAAGACTGAAAAAACTGAAGAAAAACTTAGAAAAAAACTGTGAAAAAAAAGAACTGAGAAAAAAAACTGAAGAAAAACTGAGAAAAAAACTGTGCACAAAACTGTGAAAAAAAAGAATTCAGAAAAAAAACTGAGAAAAAACTGAGCAGAAAAATTGAGCAGAAAAACTGAGAAAAAAAACTATTAAAAAAAACTGAAGAAAAACGGAGGAATAAAACAGAGAAGAAAAACTGAGAAAAAAGACTGAAAAAGCTGAAGAAAAACTTCGAAAAAAACTGTGAAAAAAAAGAAGAACTGAGAAAAAAGCTGAAAAAAACTGCAAAAAAAGAACTGAGAAAAAAATCTGAAGAAAAAACTGAGCAGAAAAACTGATCAGAAAAACTGTGAAAAAAAACCATTTAAAAAAACTGAAGAAAAACTAAGAAAAAAACTGTGAAAAAAATTGTGAAAAAAAAGTACTGAGAAAAAAGACTGAAAAAACTGAAGAAAAACTGTGAAAAAAAAGAAGAACTGAGAAAAAAAAATGAAGAAAAACTTAGAAAAAAACTGAAAAAAACTGCAAAAAAAGAACTGAGAAAAAAATCTGAAGAAAAAACTGAGCAGAAAAACTGATCAGAAAAACTAAGAAAAAAAACTATTTAAACAAACTGAAGAAAAACGGAGGAAAAAAACTGAGATGAAAAATTGAGAAAAAACGACTGAAAAAACTGAAGAAAAACTAAGAAAAAAACTGTGAAAAAAATTGTGAAAAAAAAGAACTGAGAAAAAAAACTGAAGAAAAATCTGAGCAGAAAAACTGAGAAGAAAAACTGAGAAAAAAATAACGATTAAAAAATACTGAAGAAAAACGGAGTAAAAAAACTGAGAAGAAAAATTGAGAAAAAACGATTCAAAAAACTGAACAAATACTTAGAAAAAAACTGTGAAAAAAAAGAACTGAGACAAAAAACTGAAGAAAAATTTAGAAAAAAACTGTGCACAAAAGTGTGGAAAAAAAGAACTGAGAAAAAAACTGAGAAAAAACTGAGCAGAAAAACTGAGCAGAAAAACTGAGAAAAAAAACTATTAAAAAAAACTGAAGAAAAACGGATGAAAAAAACTGAGAAGAAAAATTGAGAAAAAACGACTGAAAAAACTGAAGAAAAACTGAGAAAAAGAACTATTAAAAAAAACTGAAGAAAAACGGATGAAAAAAACTGAGAAGAAAAATTGAGAAAAAACGACTGAAAAAACTGAAGAAAAACTTAGAAAAAAACTGACAAAAACTGAGAAAAAAAACTATTAAAAAAAACTGAAGAAAAACGGAGGAATAAAACAGAGAAGAAAAACTGAGAAAAAAGACTGAAAAAACTGAAGAAAAACTTAAAACTGAGAAGAAAAACTGAGAAAAAAAGCCTGAAAAAAACTGCAAAAAAAGAACTGAGAAAAAAATCTGAAGAAAAAACTGAGCAGAAAAACTGATCAGAAAAACTGAGAAAAAAAACTATTTAAAAAAACGGAAGAAAAACGGAGGAAAAAAACTGAGATGAAAAATTGAGAAAAAACGACTGAAAAAACTGAAGAAAAACTAAGAAAAAAACTGTGAAAAAAATTGTGAAAAAAAAGAACTGAGAAAAAAAACTGAAGAAAAATCTGAGCAGAAAAACTGAGAAGAAAAACTGAGAAAAAAATAACGATTAAAAAAATACTGAAGAAAAACGGAGCAAAAAAAACTGAGAAGAAAAATTGAGAAAAAACGATTCAAAAAACTGAACAAAAACATAGAAAAAAACTGTGAAAAAAAAGAACTGAGAAAAAAAACTGAAGAAAAATTTAGAAAAAAACTGTGCACAAAAGTGTGGAAAAAAAGAACTGAGAAAAAAACTGAGAAAAAACTGAGCAGAAAAACTGAGCAGAAAAACTGAGAAAAAAAACTATTAAAAAAAACTGAAGAAAAACGGATGAAAAAAACTGAGAAGAAAAATTGAGAAAAAACGACTGAAAAAATTCAAGAAAAACTTAGAAAAAAACTGTGAAAAAAACTGAGAAAAAAAACTATTAAAAAAAACTGAAGAAAAATCTGAGCAGAAAAACTGAGAAGAAAAACTGAGAAAAAAATAACGATTAAAAAAATACTGAAGAAAAACGGAGCAAAAAAAACTGAGAAGAAAAATTGAGAAAAAACGATTCAAAAAACTGAACAAAAACATAGAAAAAAACTGTGAAAAAAAAGAACTGAGAAAAAAAACTGAAGAAAAATTTAGAAAAAAACTGTGCACAAAAGTGTGGAAAAAAAGAACTGAGAAAAAAACTGAGAAAAAACTGAGCAGAAAAACTGAGCAGAAAAACTGAGAAAAAAAACTATTAAAAAAAACTGAAGAAAAACGGATGAAAAAAACTGAGAAGAAAAATTGAGAAAAAACGACTGAAAAAATTCAAGAAAAACTTAGAAAAAAACTGTGAAAAAAACTGAGAAAAAAAACTATTAAAAAAAACTGAAGAAAAAGGAGGAAAAAAACTGAGAAGAAAAACTGAGAAAAAAAGACTGAAAAAACTGAAGAAAAACTTAGAAAAAAACTGAAAAAAACTGCAAAAAAGAACTGAGAAAAAAATCTGAAGAAAAAACTGAGCAGAAAAACTGATCAGAAAAACTGAGAAAAAAAACTATTTAAAAAAACTGAAGAAAAACGGAGGAAAAAAACTGAGAAGAAAAATTGAGAAAAAACGACTGAAAAAACTGAAGAAAAACAAAGAAAAAAACTGTGAAAAAAATTGTGAAAAAAAAAAACTGAGAAAAAACTGACTAGAAAAACTGAGCAGGAAAACTGAAAAAAACTGAGAAAAAAACTATTAAAAAAAAACTGAAGAAAAAGGAGGAAAAAAACTGAGAAGAAAAACTGAGAAAAAAAGACTGAAAAAACTGAAGAAAAACTTAGAAAAAAACTGTGAAAAAAAAGAACTGAGAAAAAAAACTGAAGAAAAACTGAGAAAAAAACTGTGCACAAAACTGTGAAAAAAAAGAATTCAGAAAAAAAACTGAGAAAAAACTGAGCAGAAAAATTGAGCAGAAAAACTGAGAAAAAAAACTATTAAAAAAAACTGAAGAAAAACGGAGGAATAAAACAGAGAAGAAAAACTGAGAAAAAAGACTGAAAAAGCTGAAGAAAAACTTCGAAAAAAACTGTGAAAAAAAAGAAGAACTGAGAAAAAAGCTGAAAAAAACTGCAAAAAAAGAACTGAGAAAAAAATCTGAAGAAAAAACTGAGCAGAAAAACTGATCAGAAAAACTGTGAAAAAAAACCATTTAAAAAAACTGAAGAAAAACTAAGAAAAAAACTGTGAAAAAAATTGTGAAAAAAAAGTACTGAGAAAAAAGACTGAAAAAACTGAAGAAAAACTGTGAAAAAAAAGAAGAACTGAGAAAAAAAAATGAAGAAAAACTTAGAAAAAAACTGAAAAAAACTGCAAAAAAAGAACTGAGAAAAAAATCTGAAGAAAAAACTGAGCAGAAAAACTGATCAGAAAAACTAAGAAAAAAAACTATTTAAACAAACTGAAGAAAAACGGAGGAAAAAAACTGAGATGAAAAATTGAGAAAAAACGACTGAAAAAACTGAAGAAAAACTAAGAAAAAAACTGTGAAAAAAATTGTGAAAAAAAAGAACTGAGAAAAAAAACTGAAGAAAAATCTGAGCAGAAAAACTGAGAAGAAAAACTGAGAAAAAAATAACGATTAAAAAATACTGAAGAAAAACGGAGTAAAAAAACTGAGAAGAAAAATTGAGAAAAAACGATTCAAAAAACTGAACAAATACTTAGAAAAAAACTGTGAAAAAAAAGAACTGAGAAAAAAAACTGAAGAAAAATTTAGAAAAAAACTGTGCACAAAAGTGTGGAAAAAAAGAACTGAGAAAAAAACTGAGAAAAAACTGAGCAGAAAAACTGAGCAGAAAAACTGAGAAAAAAAACTATTTTAAAAAACTGAAGAAAAACGGATGAAAAAAACTGAGAAGAAAAATTGAGAAAAAACGACTGAAAAAACTCAAGAAAAACTTAGAAAAAAACTGTGAAAAAAAAGAACTGAGAAAAAAAAACTGAAGAAAAACTTAGAAAAAAACTGTGCACAAAACTGTGAAAAAAAAGAATTCAGAAAAAAAACTGAGAAAAAACTGAGCAGAAAAATTGAGCAGAAAAACTGAGAAAAAAACTATTAAAAAAAACTGAAGAAAAACGGAGGAATAAAACAGAGAAGAAAAACTGAGAAAAAAGACTGAAAAAACTGAAGAAAAACTTAGAAAAAAACTGAGAAAAAAAACTATTAAAAAAAAACTGAAGAAAAAGGAGGAAAAAAACTGAGAAGAAAAACTGAGAAAAAAAGACTGAAAAAACTGAAGAAAAACTTAGAAAAAAACTGAAAAAAACTGCAAAAAAGAACTGAGAAAAAAATCTGAAGAAAAAACTGAGCAGAAAAACTGATCAGAAAAACTGAGAAAAAAAACTATTTAAAAAAACTGAAGAAAAACGGAGGAAAAAAACTGAGAAGAAAAATTGAGAAAAAACGACTGAAAAAACTGAAGAAAAACTAAGAAAAAAACTGTGAAAAAAATTGTGAAAAAAAAAAACTGAGAAAAAACTGACTAGAAAAACTGAGCAGGAAAACTGAAAAAAACTGAGAAAAAAAACTATTAAAAAAAACTGAAGAAAAAGGAGGGAAAAAACTGAGAAGAAATACTGAGAAAAAAAGACTGAAAAAACTGAAGAAAAACTTAGAAAAAAACAGTGAAAAAAAAGAACTGAGAAAAAAAACTGAAGAAAAACTGAGAAAAAAACTGTGCACAAAACTGCAAAAAAAAGAATTCAGAAAAAAAACTGAGAAAAAACTGAGCAGAAAAATTGAGCAGAAAAACTGAGAAAAAAAACTATTAAAAAAAACTGAAGAAAAACGGAGGAATAAAACAGAGAAGAAAAACTGAGAAAAAAGACTGAAAAAGCTGAAGAAAAACTTCGAAAAAAACTGTGAAGAAAAAGAAGAACTGAGAAAAAAACTGAAAAAAACTGCAAAAAAAGAACTGAGAAAAATATCTGAAGAAAAAACTGAGCAGAAAAACTGATCAGAAAAACTGTGAAAAAAAACTATTTAAAAAAACTGAAGAAAAACTAAGAAAAAAACTGTGAAAAAAATTGTGAAAAAAAAGAACTGAGAAAAAAGACTGAAAAAACTGAAGAAAAACTTAAGAAATAAAACTGAAGAAAAAGGAGGAAAAAAACTGAGAAGAAAAACTGAGAAAAAAAGACTGAAAAAACTGAAGAAAAACTTAGAAAAAAACTGTGAAAAAAACTGAAAAAAAAGAACTGAGAAAAAAAACTGAAGAAAAAACTGAGCAGAAAAACTGAGCCGAAAAACTGACAAAAAAACTATTAAAAAAATACTGAAGAAAAACGGAGTAAAAAAACTGAGAAGAAAAATTGAGAAAAAACGATTCAAAAAACTGAAGAAAAATTTAGAAAAAAACTGTGCACAAAAGTGTGGAAAAAAAGAACTGAGAAAAAAACTGAGAAAAAACTGAGCAGAAAAACTGAGCAGAAAAACTGAGAAAAAAAACTATTAACAAAAACTGAAGAAAAACGGATGAAAAAAACTGAGAAGAAAAATTGAGAAAAAACGACTGAAAAAACTCAAGAAAAACTTAGAAAAAAACTGTGAAAAAAAAGAAGAACTGAGAAAAAAAAATGAAGAAAAACTTAGAAAAAAACTGAAAAAAACTGCAAAAAAAGAACTGAGAAAAAAATCTGAAGAAAAAACTGAGCAGAAAAACTGATCAGAAAAACTAAGAAAAAAAACTATTTAAACAAACTGAAGAAAAACGGAGGAAAAAAACTGAGATGAAAAATTGAGAAAAAACGACTGAAAAAACTGAAGAAAAACTAAGAAAAAAACTGAAAAAAACTGCAAAAAAAGAACTGAGAAAAAAATCTGAAGAAAAAACTGAGCAGAAAAACTGATCAGAAAAACTAAGAAAAAAAACTATTTAAACAAACTGAAGAAAAACGGAGGAAAAAAACTGAGATGAAAAATTGAGAAAAAACGACTGAAAAAACTGAAGAAAAACTAAGAAAAAAACTGTGAAAAAAATTGTGAAAAAAAAGAACTGAGAAAAAAAACTGAAGAAAAATCTGAGCAGAAAAACTGAGAAGAAAAACTGAGAAAAAAATAACGATTAAAAAATACTGAAGAAAAACGGAGTAAAAAAACTGAGAAGAAAAATTGAGAAAAAACGATTCAAAAAACTGAACAAAAACTTAGAAAAAAACTGTGAAAAAAAAGAACTGAGAAAAAAAACTGAAGAAAAATTTAGAAAAAAACTGTGCACAAAAGTGTGGAAAAAAAGAACTGAGAAAAAAACTGAGAAAAAACTGAGCAGAAAAACTGAGCAGAAAAACTGAGAAAAAAAACTATTTAAAAAAACTGAAGAAAAACGGATGAAAAAAACTGAGAAGAAAAATTGAGAAAAAACGACTGAAAAAACTCAAGAAAAACTTAGAAAAAAACTGTGAAAAAAAAGAACTGAGAAAAAAAAACTGAAGAAAAACTTAGAAAAAAACTGTGCACAAAACTGTGAAAAAAAAGAATTCAGAAAAAAAACTGAGAAAAAACTGAGCAGAAAAATTGAGCAGAAAAACTGAGAAAAAACTATTAAAAAAAACTGAAGAAAAACGGAGGAATAAAACAGAGAAGAAAAACTGAGAAAAAAGACTGAAAAAACTGAAGAAAAACTTAGAAAAAAACTGTGAAAAAAACTGAGAAAAAAAACTATTAAAAAAAAACTGAAGAAAAAGGAGGAAAAAAACTGAGAAGAAAAACTGAGAAAAAAAGACTGAAAAAACTGAAGAAAAACTTAGAAAAAAACTGTGAAAAAAAAGAAGAACTGAGAAAAAAAACTGAAGAAAAACTTAGAAAAAAACTGAAAAAAACTGCAAAAAAAGAACTGAGAAAAATATCTGAAGAAAAAACTGAGCAGAAAAACTGATCAGAAAAACTGAGAAAAAAAACTATTTAAAAAAACTGAAGAAAAACGGAGGAAAAAAACTGAGATGAAAAATTGAGAAAAAACGACTGAAAAAACTGAAGAAAAACTAAGAAAAAAACTGTGAAAAAAATTGTGAAATAAAAGAACTGAGAAAAAAAACTGAAGAAAAATCTGAGCAGAAAAACTGAGAAGAAAAACTGAGAAAAAAATAACGATTAAAAAAATACTGAAGAAAAACGGAGCAAAAAAAACTGAGAAGAAAAATTGAGAAAAAACGATTCAAAAAACTGAAGAAAAACATAGAAAAAAACTGTGAAAAAAAAGAAATGAGAAAAAAAACTGAAGAAAAATTTAGAAAAAAACTGTGCACAAAAGTGTGGAAAAAAAGAACTGAGAAAAAAACTGAGAAAAAACTGAGCAGAAAAACTGAGCAGAAAAACTGAGAAAAAAAACTATTAAAAAAAACTGAAGAAAAACGGATGAAAAAAACTGAGAAGAAAAATTGAGAAAAAACGACTGAAAAAACTCAAGAAAAACTTAGAAAAAAACTGTGAAAAAAAAGAAGAACTGAGAAAAAAAAATGAAGAAAAACTTAGAAAAAAACTGAAAAAAACTGCAAAAAAAGAACTGAGAAAAAAATCTGAAGAAAAAACTGAGCAGAAAAACTGATCAGAAAAACTAAGAAAAAAAACTATTTAAACAAACTGAAGAAAAACGGAGGAAAAAAACTGAGATGAAAAATTGAGAAAAAACGACTGAAAAAACTGAAGAAAAACTAAGAAAAAAACTGTGAAAAAAATTGTGAAAAAAAAGAACTGAGAAAAAAAACTGAAGAAAAATCTGAGCAGAAAAACTGAGAAGAAAAACTGAGAAAAAAATAACGATTAAAAAATACTGAAGAAAAACGGAGTAAAAAAACTGAGAAGAAAAATTGAGAAAAAACGATTCAAAAAACTGAACAAAAACTTAGAAAAAAACTGTGAAAAAAAAGAACTGAGAAAAAAAACTGAAGAAAAATTTAGAAAAAAACTGTACACAAAAGTGTGGAAAAAAAGAACTGAGAAAAAAACTGAGAAAAAACTGAGCAGAAAAACTGAGCAGAAAAACTGAGAAAAAAAACTATTTAAAAAAACTGAAGAAAAACGGATGAAAAAAACTGAGAAGAAAAATTGAGAAAAAACGACTGAAAAAACTCAAGAAAAACTTAGAAAAAAACTGTGAAAAAAAAGAACTGAGAAAAAAAAACTGAAGAAAAACTTAGAAAAAAACTGTGCACAAAACTGTGAAAAAAAAGAATTCAGAAAAAAAACGGAGTAAAAATACTGAGCAGAAAAATTGAGCAGAAAAACTGAGAAAAAAACTATTAAAAAAAACTGAAGAAAAACGGAGGAATAAAACAGAGAAGAAAAACTGAGAAAAAAGACTGAAAAAACTGAAGAAAAACTTAGAAAAAAACTGTGAAAAAAACTGAGAAAAAAAACTATTAAAAAAAACTGAAGAAAAAGGAGGAAAAAAACTGAGAAGAAAAACTGAGAAAAAAAGACTGAAAAAACTAAAGAAAAACTTAGAAAAAAACTGAAAAAAACTGCAAAAAAGAACTGAGAAAAAAATCTGAAGAAAAAACTGAGCAGAAAAACTGATCAGAAAAACTGAGAAAAAAAACTATTTAAAAAAACTGAAGAAAAACGGAGGAAAAAAACTGAGAAGAAAAATTGAGAAAAAACGACTGAAAAAACTGAAGAAAAACTAAGAAAAAAACTGTGAAAAAAATTGTGAAAAAAAAAAACTGAGAAAAAACTGACTAGAAAAACTGAGCAGGAAAACTGAAAAAAACTGAGAAAAAAAACTATTAAAAAAAAACTGAAGAAAAAGGAGGAAAAAAACTGAGAAGAAAAACTGAGAAAAAAAGACTGAAAAAACTGAAGAAAAACTTAGAAAAATACTGTGAAAAAAAAGAACTGAGAAAAAAAAACTGAAGAAAAACGGATGAAAAAAACTGAGAAGAAAAATTGAGAAAAAACGACTGAAAAAACTCAAGAAAAACTTAGAAAAAAACTGTGAAAAAAAAGAAGAACTGAGAAAAAAAAATGAAGAAAAACTTAGAAAAAAACTGAAAAAAACTGCAAAAAAAGAACTGAGAAAAAAATCTGAAGAAAAAACTGAGCAGAAAAACTGATCAGAAAAACTAAGAAAAAAAACTATTTAAACAAACTGAAGAAAAACGGAGGAAAAAAACTGAGATGAAAAATTGAGAAAAAACGACTGAAAAAACTGAAGAAAAACTAAGAAAAAAACTGTGAAAAAAATTGTGAAAAAAAAGAACTGAGAAAAAAAACTGAAGAAAAATCTGAGCAGAAAAACTGAGAAGAAAAACTGAGAAAAAAATAACGATTAAAAAATACTGAAGAAAAACGGAGTAAAAAAACTGAGAAGAAAAATTGAGAAAAAACGATTCAAAAAACTGAACAAAAACTTAGAAAAAAACTGTGAAAAAAAAGAACTGAGAAAAAAAACTGAAGAAAAATTTAGAAAAAAACTGTGCACAAAAGTGTGGAAAAAAAGAACTGAGAAAAAAACTGAGAAAAAACTGAGCAGAAAAACTGAGCAGAAAAACTGAGAAAAAAAACTATTTAAAAAAACTGAAGAAAAACGGATGAAAAAAACTGAGAAGAAAAATTGAGAAAAAACGACTGAAAAAACTCAAGAAAAACTTAGAAAAAAACTGTGAAAAAAAAGAACTGAGAAAAAAAAACTGAAGAAAAACTTAGAAAAAAACT
Source organism: Pristiophorus japonicus (assembly GCF_044704955.1). NCBI lineage: Eukaryota > Metazoa > Chordata > Chondrichthyes > Pristiophoridae > Pristiophorus > Pristiophorus japonicus. Next base: position 1,743,016 of record NW_027251071.1, read on the forward strand.
GTGCACAAAACTGTGAAAAAAAAGAATTCAGAAAAAAAACTGAGAAAAAACTGAGCAGAAAAATTGAGCAGAAAAACTGAGAAAAAACTATTAAAAAAAACTGAAGAAAAACGGAGGAATAAAACAGAGAAGAAAAACTGAGAAAAAAGACTGAAAAAACTGAAGAAAAACTTAGAAAAAAACTGTGAAAAAAACTGAGAAAAAAAACTATTAAAAAAAAACTGAAGAAAAAGGAGGAAAAAAACTGAGAAGAAAAACTGAGAAAAAAAGACTGAAAAAACTGAAGAAAAACTTAGAAAAAAAACTGACAAAAACTGAGAAAAAAAAACTATTAAAAAAAAACTGAAGAAAAAGGAGGAAAAAAACTGAGAAGAAAAACTGAGAAAAAAAGCCTGAAAAAACTGAAGAAAAACTTAGAAAAAAACTGTGAAAAAAAAGAAGAACTGAGAAAAAAAACTGAAGAAAAACTTAGAAAAAAACTGAAAAAAACTGCAAAAAAAGAACTGAGAAAAAAATCTGAAGAAAAAACTGAGCAGAAAAACTGATCAGAAAAACTGAGAAAAAAAACTATTTAAAAAAACTGAAGAAAAACGGAGGAAAAAAACTGAGATGAAAAATTGAGAAAAAACGACTGAAAAAACTGAAGAAAAACTAAGAAAAAAACTGTGAAAAAAATTGTGAAAAAAAAGAACTGAGAAAAAAAACTGAAGAAAAATCTGAGCAGAAAAACTGAGAAGAAAAACTGAGAAAAAAATAACGATTAAAAAAATACTGAAGAAAAACGGAGCAAAAAAAACTGAGAAGAAAAATTGAGAAAAAACGATTCAAAAAACTGAAGAAAAACATAGAAAAAAACTGTGAAAAAAAAGAAATGAGAAAAAAAACTGAAGAAAAATTTAGAAAAAAACTGTGCACAAAAGTGTGGAAAAAAAGAACTGAGAAAAAAACTGAGAAAAAACTGAGCAGAAAAACTGAGCAGAAAAACTGAGAAAAAAAACTATTAAAAAAAACTGAAGAAAAACGGATGAAAAAAACTGAGAAGAAAAATTGAGAAAAAACGACTGAAAAAACTCAAGAAAAACTTAGAAAAAAACTGTGAAAAAAAAGAAGAACTGAGAAAAAAAAATGAAGAAAAACTTAGAAAAAAACTGAAAAAAACTGCAAAAAAAGAACTGAGAAAAAAATCTGAAGAAAAAACTGAGCAGAAAAACTGATCAGAAAAACTAAGAAAAAAAACTATTTAAACAAACTGAAGAAAAACGGAGGAAAAAAACTGAGATGAAAAATTGAGAAAAAACGACTGAAAAAACTGAAGAAAAACTAAGAAAAAAACTGTGAAAAAAATTGTGAAAAAAAAGAACTGAGAAAAAAAACTGAAGAAAAATCTGAGCAGAAAAACTGAGAAGAAAAACTGAGAAAAAAATAACGATTAAAAAATACTGAAGAAAAACGGAGTAAAAAAACTGAGAAGAAAAATTGAGAAAAAACGATTCAAAAAACTGAACAAAAACTTAGAAAAAAACTGTGAAAAAAAAGAACTGAGAAAAAAAACTGAAGAAAAATTTAGAAAAAAACTGTACACAAAAGTGTGGAAAAAAAGAACTGAGAAAAAAACTGAGAAAAAACTGAGCAGAAAAACTGAGCAGAAAAACTGAGAAAAAAAACTATTTAAAAAAACTGAAGAAAAACGGATGAAAAAAACTGAGAAGAAAAATTGAGAAAAAACGACTGAAAAAACTCAAGAAAAACTTAGAAAAAAACTGTGAAAAAAAAGAACTGAGAAAAAAAAACTGAAGAAAAACTTAGAAAAAAACTGTGCACAAAACTGTGAAAAAAAAGAATTCAGAAAAAAAACGGAGTAAAAATACTGAGCAGAAAAATTGAGCAGAAAAACTGAGAAAAAAACTATTAAAAAAAACTGAAGAAAAACGGAGGAATAAAACAGAGAAGAAAAACTGAGAAAAAAGACTGAAAAAACTGAAGAAAAACTTAGAAAAAAACTGTGAAAAAAACTGAGAAAAAAAACTATTAAAAAAAACTGAAGAAAAAGGAGGAAAAAAACTGAGAATAAAAACTGAGAAAAAAAGACTGAAAAAACTGAAGAAAAACTTAGAAAAAAACTGAAAAAAACTGCAAAAAAGAACTGAGAAAAAAATCTGAAGAAAAAACTGAGCAGAAAAACTGATCAGAAAAACTGAGAAAAAAAACTATTTAAAAAAACTGAAGAAAAACGGAGGAAAAAAACTGAGAAGAAAAATTGAGAAAAAACGACTGAAAAAACTGAAGAAAAACTAAGAAAAAAACTGTGAAAAAAATTGTGAAAAAAAAAAACTGAGAAAAAACTGACTAGAAAAACTGAGCAGGAAAACTGAAAAAAACTGAGAAAAAAAACTATTAAAAAAAAACTGAAGAAAAAGGAGGAAAAAAACTGAGAAGAAAAACTGAGAAAAAAAGACTGAAAAAACTGAAGAAAAACTTAGAAAAATACTGTGAAAAAAAAGAACTGAGAAAAAAAAACTGAAGAAAAACGGATGAAAAAAACTGAGAAGAAAAACTGAGAAAAAAGACTGAAAAAACTGAAGAAAAACTTAGAAAAAAACTGTGAAAAAAACTGAGAAAAAAAACTATTAAAAAAAAACTGAAGAAAAAGGAGGAAAAAAACTGAGAAGAAAAACTGAGAAAAAAAGACTGAAAAAACTGAAGAAAAACTTAGAAAAAAAACTGACAAAAACTGAGAAAAAAAAACTATTAAAAAAAAACTGAAGAAAAAGGAGGAAAAAAACTGAGAAGAAAAACTGAGAAAAAAAGCCTGAAAAAACTGAAGAAAAACTTAGAAAAAAACTGTGAAAAAAAGAAGAACTGAGAAAAAAAACTGAAGAAAAACTTAGAAAAAAACTGAAAAAAACTGCAAAAAAAGAACTGAGAAAAAAATCTGAAGAAAAAACTGAGCAGAAAAACTGATCAGAAAAACTGAGAAAAAAAACTATTTAAAAAAACTGAAGAAAAACGGAGGAAAAAAACTGAGATGAAAAATTGAGAAAAAACGACTGAAAAAACTGAAGAAAAACTAAGAAAAAAACTGTGAAAAAAATTGTGAAAAAAAAGAACTGAGAAAAAAAACTGAAGAAAAATCTGAGCAGAAAAACTGAGAAGAAAAACTGAGAAAAAAATAACGATTAAAAAAATACTGAAGAAAAACGGAGCAAAAAGAACTGAGAAGAAAAATTGAGAAAAAACGATTCAAAAAACTGAAGAAAAACATAGAAAAAAACTGTGAAAAAAAAGAACTGAGAAAAAAAACTGAAGAAAAATTTAGAAAAAAACTGTGCACAAAAGTGTGGAAAAAAAGAACTGAGAAAAAAACTGAGAAAAAACTGAGCAGAAAAACTGAGCAGAAAAACTGAGAAAAAAAACTATTAAAAAAAACTGAAGAAAAACGGATGAAAAAAACTGAGAAGAAAAATTGAGAAAAAACGACTGAAAAAACTCAAGAAAAACTTAGAAAAAAACTGTGAAAAAAAAGAACTGAGAAAAAAAAACTGAAGAAAAACTTAGAAAAAAACTGTGCACAAAACTGTGAAAAAAAAGAATTCAGAAAAAAAACGAAGTAAAAAAACTGAGCAGAAAAATTGAGCAGAAAAACTGAGAAAAAAACTATTAAAAAAAACTGAAGAAAAACGGAGGAATAAAACAGAGAAGAAAAACTGAGAAAAAAGACTGAAAAAACTGAAGAAAAACTTAGAAAAAAATTTGTGAAAAAAACTGAGAAAAAAAACTATTAAAAAAAACTGAAGAAAAAGGAGGAAAAAAACTGAGAAGAAAAACTGAGAAAAAAAGACTGAAAAAACTGAAGAAAAACTTAGAAAAAAACTGAAAAAAACTGCAAAAAAGAACTGAGAAAAAAATCTGAAGAAAAAACTGAGCAGAAAAACTGATCAGAAAAACTGAGAAAAAAAACTATTTAAAAAAACTGAAGAAAAACGGAGGAAAAAAACTGAAGAAAAATTGAGAAAAAACGACTGAAAAAACTGAAGAAAAACTAAGAAAAAAACTGTGAAAAAAATTGTGAAAAAAAAAACTGAGAAAAAACTGACTAGAAAAACTGAGCAGGAAAACTGAAAAAAACTGAGAAAAAAAACTATTAAAAAAAAACTGAAGAAAAAGGAGGAAAAAAACTGAGAAGAAAAACTGAGAAAAAAAGACTGAAAAAACTGAAGAAAAACTTAGAAAAATACTGTGAAAAAAAAGAACTGAGAAAAAAAAACTGAAGAAAAACTGAGAAAAAAACTGTGCACAAAACTGTGAAAAAAAAGAATTCAGAAAAAAAACTGAGAAAAAACTGAGCAGAAAAATTGAGCAGAAAAACTGAGAAAAAAAACTATTAAAAAAAACTGAAGAAAAACGGAGGAATAAAACAGAGAAGAAAAACTGAGAAAAAAGACTGAAAAAGCTGAAGAAAAACTTCGAAAAAAACTGTGAAATAAAAGAAGAACTGAGAAAAAAGCTGAAAAAAACTGCAAAAAAAGAACTGAGAAAAAAATCTGAAGAAAAAACTGAGCAGAAAAACTGATCAGAAAAACTGTGAAAAAAAACCATTTAAAAAAACTGAAGAAAAACTAAGAAAAAAACTGTGAAAAAAATTGTGAAAAAAAAGTACTGAGAAAAAAGACTGAAAAAACTGAAGAAAAACTTAGAAAAAAACTGTGAAAAAAAAGAAGAACTGAGAAAAAAAATGAAGAAAAACTTAGAAAAAAACTGAAAAAAACTGCAAAAAAAGAACTGAGAAAAAAATCTGAAGAAAAAACTGAGCAGAAAAACTGATCAGAAAAACTAAGAAAAAAAACTATTTAAACAAACTGAAGAAAAACGGAGGAAAAAAACTGAGATGAAAAATTGAGAAAAAACGACTGAAAAAACTGAAGAAAAACTAAGAAAAAAACTGTGAAAAAAATTGTGAAAAAAAAGAACTGAGAAAAAAAACTGAAGAAAAATCTGAGCAGAAAAACTGAGAAGAAAAACTGAGAAAAAAATAACGATTAAAAAATACTGAAGAAAAACGGAGTAAAAAAACTGAGAAGAAAAATTGAGAAAAAACGATTCAAAAAACTGAACAAAAACTTAGAAAAAAACTGTGAAAAAAAAGAACTGAGAAAAAAAACTGAAGAAAAATTTAGAAAAAAACTGTGCACAAAAGTGTGGAAAAAAAGAACTGAGAAAAAAACTGAGAAAAAACTGAGCAGAAAAACTGAGCAGAAAAACTGAGAAAAAAAACTATTTAAAAAAACTGAAGAAAAACGGATGAAAAAAACTGAGAAGAAAAATTGAGAAAAAACGACTGAAAAAACTCAAGAAAAACTTAGAAAAAAACTGTGAAAAAAAAGAACTGAGAAAAAAAAACTGAAGAAAAACTTAGAAAAAAACTGTGCACAAAACTGTGAAAAAAAAGAATTCAGAAAAAAAACTGAGAAAAAACTGAGCAGAAAAATTGAGCAGAAAAACTGAGAAAAAAACTATTAAAAAAAACTGAAGAAAAACGGAGGAATAAAACAGAGAAGAAAAACTGAGAAAAAAGACTGAAAAAACTGAAGAAAAACTTAGAAAAAAACTGTGAAAAAAACTGAGAAAAAAAACTATTAAAAAAAAACTGAAGAAAAAGGAGGAAAAAAACTGAGAAGAAAAACTGAGAAAAAAAGACTGAAAAAACTGAAGAAAAACTTAGAAAAAAAACTGACAAAAACTGAGAAAAAAAAACTATTAAAAAAAAACTGAAGAAAAAGGAGGAAAAAAACTGAGAAGAAAAACTGAGAAAAAAAAGCCTGAAAAAACTGAAGAAAAACTTAGAAAAAAACTGTGAAAAAAAAAGAAGAACTGAGAAAAAAAACTGAAGAAAAACTTAGAAAAAAACTGAAAAAAACTGCAAAAAAAGAACTGAGAAAAAAATCTGAAGAAAAAACTGAGCAGAAAAACTGATCAGAAAAACTGAGAAAAAAAACTATTTAAAAAAACTGAAGAAAAACGGAGGAAAAAAACTGAGATGAAAAATTGAGAAAAAACGACTGAAAAAACTGAAGAAAAACTAAGAAAAAAACTGTGAAAAAAATTGTGAAAAAAAAGAACTGAGAAAAAAAACTGAAGAAAAATCTGAGCAGAAAAACTGAGAAGAAAAACTGAGAAAAAAATAACGATTAAAAAAATACTGAAGAAAAACGGAGCAAAAAAAACTGAGAAGAAAAATTGAGAAAAAACGATTCAAAAAACTGAAGAAAAACATAGAAAAAAACTGTGAAAAAAAAGAACTGAGAAAAAAAACTGAAGAAAAATTTAGAAAAAAACTGTGCACAAAAGTGTGGAAAAAAAGAACTGAGAAAAAAACTGAGAAAAAACTGAGCAGAAAAACTGAGCAGAAAAACTGAGAAAAAAAACTATTAAAAAAAACTGAAGAAAAACGGATGAAAAAAACTGAGAAGAAAAATTGAGAAAAAACGACTGAAAAAACTCAAGAAAAACTTAGAAAAAAACTGTGAAAAAAAAGAAGAACTGAGAAAAAAAAATGAAGAAAAACTTAGAAAAAAACTGAAAAAAACTGCAAAAAAAGAACTGAGAAAAAAATCTGAAGAAAAAACTGAGCAGAAAAACTGATCAGAAAAACTAAGAAAAAAAACTATTTAAACAAACTGAAGAAAAACGGAGGAAAAAAACTGAGATGAAAAATTGAGAAAAAACGACTGAAAAAACTGAAGAAAAACTAAGAAAAAAACTGTGAAAAAAATTGTGAAAAAAAAGAACTGAGAAAAAAAACTGAAGAAAAATCTGAGCAGAAAAACTGAGAAGAAAAACTGAGAAAAAAATAACGATTAAAAAATACTGAAGAAAAACGGAGTAAAAAAACTGAGAAGAAAAATTGAGAAAAAACGATTCAAAAAACTGAACAAAAACTTAGAAAAAAACTGTGAAAAAAAAGAACTGAGAAAAAAAACTGAAGAAAAATTTAGAAAAAAACTGTACACAAAAGTGTGGAAAAAAAGAACTGAGAAAAAAACTGAGAAAAAACTGAGCAGAAAAACTGAGCAGAAAAACTGAGAAAAAAAACTATTTAAAAAAACTGAAGAAAAACGGATGAAAAAAACTGAGAAGAAAAATTGAGAAAAAACGACTGAAAAAACTCAAGAAAAACTTAGAAAAAAACTGTGAAAAAAAAGAACTGAGAAAAAAAAACTGAAGAAAAACTTAGAAAAAAACTGTGCACAAAACTGTGAAAAAAAAGAATTCAGAAAAAAAACGGAGTAAAAATACTGAGCAGAAAAATTGAGCAGAAAAACTGAGAAAAAAACTATTAAAAAAAACTGAAGAAAAACGGAGGAATAAAACAGAGAAGAAAAACTGAGAAAAAAGACTGAAAAAACTGAAGAAAAACTTAGAAAAAAACTGTGAAAAAAACTGAGAAAAAAAACTATTAAAAAAAACTGAAGAAAAAGGAGGAAAAAAACTGAGAATAAAAACTGAGAAAAAAAGACTGAAAAAACTGAAGAAAAACTTAGAAAAAAACTGAAAAAAACTGCAAAAAAGAACTGAGAAAAAAATCTGAAGAAAAAACTGAGCAGAAAAACTGATCAGAAAAACTGAGAAAAAAAACTATTTAAAAAAACTGAAGAAAAACGGAGGAAAAAAACTGAGAAGAAAAATTGAGAAAAAACGACTGAAAAAACTGAAGAAAAACTAAGAAAAAAACTGTGAAAAAAATTGTGAAAAAAAAAAACTGAGAAAAAACTGACTAGAAAAACTGAGCAGGAAAACTGAAAAAAACTGAGAAAAAAAACTATTAAAAAAAAACTGAAGAAAAAGGAGGAAAAAAACTGAGAAGAAAAACTGAGAAAAAAAGACTGAAAAAACTGAAGAAAAACTTAGAAAAATACTGTGAAAAAAAAGAACTGAGAAAAAAAAACTGAAGAAAAACGGATGAAAAAAACTGAGAAGAAAAACTGAGAAAAAAGACTGAAAAAACTGAAGAAAAACTTAGAAAAAAACTGTGAAAAAAACTGAGAAAAAAAACTATTAAAAAAAAACTGAAGAAAAAGGAGGAAAAAAACTGAGAAGAAAAACTGAGAAAAAAAGACTGAAAAAACTGAAGAAAAACTTAGAAAAAAAACTGACAAAAACTGAGAAAAAAAAACTATTAAAAAAAAACTGAAGAAAAAGGAGGAAAAAAACTGAGAAGAAAAACTGAGAAAAAAAGCCTGAAAAAACTGAAGAAAAACTTAGAAAAAAACTGTGAAAAAAAGAAGAACTGAGAAAAAAAACTGAAGAAAAACTTAGAAAAAAACTGAAAAAAACTGCAAAAAAAGAACTGAGAAAAAAATCTGAAGAAAAAACTGAGCAGAAAAACTGATCAGAAAAACTGAGAAAAAAAACTATTTAAAAAAACTGAAGAAAAACGGAGGAAAAAAACTGAGATGAAAAATTGAGAAAAAACGACTGAAAAAACTGAAGAAAAACTAAGAAAAAAACTGTGAAAAAAATTGTGAAAAAAAAGAACTGAGAAAAAAAACTGAAGAAAAATCTGAGCAGAAAAACTGAGAAGAAAAACTGAGAAAAAAATAACGATTAAAAAAATACTGAAGAAAAACGGAGCAAAAAGAACTGAGAAGAAAAATTGAGAAAAAACGATTCAAAAAACTGAAGAAAAACATAGAAAAAAACTGTGAAAAAAAAGAACTGAGAAAAAAAACTGAAGAAAAATTTAGAAAAAAACTGTGCACAAAAGTGTGGAAAAAAAGAACTGAGAAAAAAACTGAGAAAAAACTGAGCAGAAAAACTGAGCAGAAAAACTGAGAAAAAAAACTATTAAAAAAAACTGAAGAAAAACGGATGAAAAAAACTGAGAAGAAAAATTGAGAAAAAACGACTGAAAAAACTCAAGAAAAACTTAGAAAAAAACTGTGAAAAAAAAGAACTGAGAAAAAAAAACTGAAGAAAAACTTAGAAAAAAACTGTGCACAAAACTGTGAAAAAAAAGAATTCAGAAAAAAAACGAAGTAAAAAAACTGAGCAGAAAAATTGAGCAGAAAACTGAGAAAAAAACTATTAAAAAAACTGAAGAAAAACGGAGGAATAGATAGACTGGGGTGAAAGGTCAGAGTGTCCCATTGACTCAGTTACATACTGGTCCTCGGGATAGACTGGGAGAAAGGTCAGAGAGAGTCCCCTTGACGCAGATAAACACTTGTCCTGGGGATCGACTGGGGAGAAGGTTCAGAGAGAGTCAAATTGACTCAGATACACACTGGTCCTGGGGATAGACTGGGGAGAAAGGTCCGAGAGAGTCCCATTGACTCAGATACACGCTGCTCCGGGGGATAGACTGGGGAGCAAGGTCAGAGAGAGTCTCATTGACTCAGATACACACTGGTCATGGAGATAGACTGGGGTGAAAGGTCAGAGAGAGTCCCATTGACTCAGATACACACTGGTCCTGGGGGACTGGGGAGAAAGGGAAAAAAAAAACTGAGAAAAAACTGACTAGAAAAACTGAGCAGGAAAACTGAAAAAAACTGAGAAAAAAAACTATTAAAAAAAAACTGAAGAAAAAGGAGGAAAAAAACTGAGAAGAAAAACTGAGAAAAAAAGACTGAAAAAACTGAAGAAAAACTTAGAAAAATACTGTGAAAAAAAAGAACTGAGAAAAAAAAACTGAAGAAAAACTGAGAAAAAAACTGTGCACAAAACTGTGAAAAAAAAGAATTCAGAAAAAAAACTGAGAAAAAACTGAGCAGAAAAATTGAGCAGAAAAACTGAGAAAAAAAACTATTAAAAAAAACTGAAGAAAAACGGAGGAATAAAACAGAGAAGAAAAACTGAGAAAAAAGACTGAAAAAGCTGAAGAAAAACTTCGAAAAAAACTGTGAAATAAAAGAAGAACTGAGAAAAAAGCTGAAAAAAACTGCAAAAAAAGAACTGAGAAAAAAATCTGAAGAAAAAACTGAGCAGAAAAACTGATCAGAAAAACTGTGAAAAAAAACCATTTAAAAAAACTGAAGAAAAACTAAGAAAAAAACTGTGAAAAAAATTGTGAAAAAAAAGTACTGAGAAAAAAGACTGAAAAAACTGAAGAAAAACTTAGAAAAAAACTGTGAAAAAAAAGAAGAACTGAGAAAAAAAATGAAGAAAAACTTAGAAAAAAACTGAAAAAAACTGCAAAAAAAGAACTGAGAAAAAAATCTGAAGAAAAAACTGAGCAGAAAAACTGATCAGAAAAACTAAGAAAAAAAACTATTTAAACAAACTGAAGAAAAACGGAGGAAAAAAACTGAGATGAAAAATTGAGAAAAAACGACTGAAAAAACTGAAGAAAAACTAAGAAAAAAACTGTGAAAAAAATTGTGAAAAAAAAGAACTGAGAAAAAAAACTGAAGAAAAATCTGAGCAGAAAAACTGAGAAGAAAAACTGAGAAAAAAATAACGATTAAAAAATACTGAAGAAAAACGGAGTAAAAAAACTGAGAAGAAAAATTGAGAAAAAACGATTCAAAAAACTGAACAAAAACTTAGAAAAAAACTGTGAAAAAAAAGAACTGAGAAAAAAAACTGAAGAAAAATTTAGAAAAAAACTGTGCACAAAAGTGTGGAAAAAAAGAACTGAGAAAAAAACTGAGAAAAAACTGAGCAGAAAAACTGAGCAGAAAAACTGAGAAAAAAAACTATTTAAAAAAACTGAAGAAAAACGGATGAAAAAAACTGAGAAGAAAAATTGAGAAAAAACGACTGAAAAAACTCAAGAAAAACTTAGAAAAAAACTGTGAAAAAAAAGAACTGAGAAAAAAAAACTGAAGAAAAACTTAGAAAAAAACTGTGCACAAAACTGTGAAAAAAAAGAATTCAGAAAAAAAACTGAGAAAAAACTGAGCAGAAAAATTGAGCAGAAAAACTGAGAAAAAAACTATTAAAAAAAACTGAAGAAAAACGGAGGAATAAAACAGAGAAGAAAAACTGAGAAAAAAGACTGAAAAAACTGAAGAAAAACTTAGAAAAAAACTGTGAAAAAAACTGAGAAAAAAAACTATTAAAAAAAAACTGAAGAAAAAGGAGGAAAAAAACTGAGAAGAAAAACTGAGAAAAAAAGACTGAAAAAACTGAAGAAAAACTTAGAAAAAAAACTGACAAAAACTGAGAAAAAAAAACTATTAAAAAAAAACTGAAGAAAAAGGAGGAAAAAAACTGAGAAGAAAAACTGAGAAAAAAAAGCCTGAAAAAACTGAAGAAAAACTTAGAAAAAAACTGTGAAAAAAAAAGAAGAACTGAGAAAAAAAACTGAAGAAAAACTTAGAAAAAAACTGAAAAAAACTGCAAAAAAAGAACTGAGAAAAAAATCTGAAGAAAAAACTGAGCAGAAAAACTGATCAGAAAAACTGAGAAAAAAAACTATTTAAAAAAACTGAAGAAAAACGGAGGAAAAAAACTGAGATGAAAAATTGAGAAAAAACGACTGAAAAAACTGAAGAAAAACTAAGAAAAAAACTGTGAAAAAAATTGTGAAAAAAAAGAACTGAGAAAAAAAACTGAAGAAAAATCTGAGCAGAAAAACTGAGAAGAAAAACTGAGAAAAAAATAACGATTAAAAAAATACTGAAGAAAAACGGAGCAAAAAAAACTGAGAAGAAAAATTGAGAAAAAACGATTCAAAAAACTGAAGAAAAACATAGAAAAAAACTGTGAAAAAAAAGAACTGAGAAAAAAAACTGAAGAAAAATTTAGAAAAAAACTGTGCACAAAAGTGTGGAAAAAAAGAACTGAGAAAAAAACTGAGAAAAAACTGAGCAGAAAAACTGAGCAGAAAAACTGAGAAAAAAAACTATTAAAAAAAACTGAAGAAAAACGGATGAAAAAAACTGAGAAGAAAAATTGAGAAAAAACGACTGAAAAAACTCAAGAAAAACTTAGAAAAAAACTGTGAAAAAAAAGAAGAACTGAGAAAAAAAAATGAAGAAAAACTTAGAAAAAAACTGAAAAAAACTGCAAAAAAAGAACTGAGAAAAAAATCTGAAGAAAAAACTGAGCAGAAAAACTGATCAGAAAAACTAAGAAAAAAAACTATTTAAACAAACTGAAGAAAAACGGAGGAAAAAAACTGAGATGAAAAATTGAGAAAAAACGACTGAAAAAACTGAAGAAAAACTAAGAAAAAAACTGTGAAAAAAATTGTGAAAAAAAAGAACTGAGAAAAAAAACTGAAGAAAAATCTGAGCAGAAAAACTGAGAAGAAAAACTGAGAAAAAAATAACGATTAAAAAATACTGAAGAAAAACGGAGTAAAAAAACTGAGAAGAAAAATTGAGAAAAAACGATTCAAAAAACTGAACAAAAACTTAGAAAAAAACTGTGAAAAAAAAGAACTGAGAAAAAAAACTGAAGAAAAATTTAGAAAAAAACTGTGCACAAAAGTGTGGAAAAAAAGAACTGAGAAAAAAACTGAGAAAAAACTGAGCAGAAAAACTGAGCAGAAAAACTGAGAAAAAAAACTATTTAAAAAAACTGAAGAAAAACGGATGAAAAAAACTGAGAAGAAAAATTGAGAAAAAACGACTGAAAAAACTCAAGAAAAACTTAGAAAAAAACTGTGAAAAAAAAGAACTGAGAAAAAAAAACTGAAGAAAAACTTAGAAAAAAACTGTGCACAAAACTGTGAAAAAAAAGAATTCAGAAAAAAAACTGAGAAAAAACTGAGCAGAAAAATTGAGCAGAAAAACTGAGAAAAAAACTATTAAAAAAAACTGAAGAAAAACGGAGGAATAAAACAGAGAAGAAAAACTGAGAAAAAAGACTGAAAAAACTGAAGAAAAACTTAGAAAAAAACTGTGAAAAAAACTGAGAAAAAAAACTATTAAAAAAAAACTGAAGAAAAAGGAGGAAAAAAACTGAGAAGAAAAACTGAGAAAAAAAGACTGAAAAAACTGAAGAAAAACTTAGAAAAAAAACTGACAAAAACTGAGAAAAAAAAACTATTAAAAAAAAACTGAAGAAAAAGGAGGAAAAAAACTGAGAAGAAAAACTGAGAAAAAAAGCCTGAAAAAACTGAAGAAAAACTTAGAAAAAAACTGTGAAAAAAAAGAACTGAGAAAAAAAACTGAAGAAAAACTTAGAAAAAAACTGAAAAAAACTGCAAAAAAAGAACTGAGAAAAAAATCTGAAGAAAAAACTGAGCAGAAAAACTGATCAGAAAAACTGAGAAAAAAAACTATTTAAAAAAACTGAAGAAAAACGGAGGAAAAAAACTGAGATGAAAAATTGAGAAAAAACGACTGAAAAAACTGAAGAAAAACTAAGAAAAAAACTGTGAAAAAAATTGTGAAAAAAAAGAACTGAGAAAAAAAACTGAAGAAAAATCTGAGCAGAAAAACTGAGAAGAAAAACTGAGAAAAAAATAACGATTAAAAAAATACTGAAGAAAAACGGAGCAAAAAAAACTGAGAAGAAAAATTGAGAAAAAACGATTCAAAAAACTGAAGAAAAACATAGAAAAAAACTGTGAAAAAAAAGAACTGAGAAAAAAAACTGAAGAAAAATTTAGAAAAAAACTGTGCACAAAAGTGTGGAAAAAAAGAACTGAGAAAAAAACTGAGAAAAAACTGAGCAGAAAAACTGAGCAGAAAAACTGAGAAAAAAAACTATTAAAAAAAACTGAAGAAAAACGGATGAAAAAAACTGAGAAGAAAAATTGAGAAAAAACGACTGAAAAAACTCAAGAAAAACTTAGAAAAAAACTGTGAAAAAAAAGAAGAACTGAGAAAAAAAATGAAGAAAAACTTAGAAAAAAACTGAAAAAAACTGCAAAAAAAGAACTGAGAAAAAAATCTGAAGAAAAAACTGAGCAGAAAAACTGATCAGAAAAACTAAGAAAAAAAACTATTTAAACAAACTGAAGAAAAACGGAGGAAAAAAACTGAGATGAAAAATTGAGAAAAAACGACTGAAAAAACTGAAGAAAAACTAAGAAAAAAACTGTGAAAAAAATTGTGAAAAAAAAGAACTGAGAAAAAAAACTGAAGAAAAATCTGAGCAGAAAAACTGAGAAGAAAAACTGAGAAAAAAATAACGATTAAAAAATACTGAAGAAAAACGGAGTAAAAAAACTGAGAAGAAAAATTGAGAAAAAACGATTCAAAAAACTGAACAAAAACTTAGAAAAAAACTGTGAAAAAAAAGAACTGAGAAAAAAAACTGAAGAAAAATTTAGAAAAAAACTGTGCACAAAAGTGTGGAAAAAAAGAACTGAGAAAAAAACTGAGAAAAAACTGAGCAGAAAAACTGAGCAGAAAAACTGAGAAAAAAAACTATTTAAAAAAACTGAAGAAAAACGGATGAAAAAAACTGAGAAGAAAAATTGAGAAAAAACGACTGAAAAAACTCAAGAAAAACTTAGAAAAAAACTGTGAAAAAAAAGAACTGAGAAAAAAAAACTGAAGAAAAACTTAGAAAAAAACTGTGCACAAAACTGTGAAAAAAAAGAATTCAGAAAAAAAACTGAGAAAAAACTGAGCAGAAAAATTGAGCAGAAAAACTGAGAAAAAAACTATTAAAAAAAACTGAAGAAAAACGGAGGAATAAAACAGAGAAGAAAAACTGAGAAAAAAGACTGAAAAAACTGAAGAAAAACTTAGAAAAAAACTGTGAAAAAAACTGAGAAAAAAAACTATTAAAAAAAAACTGAAGAAAAAGGAGGAAAAAAACTGAGAAGAAAAACTGAGAAAAAAAGACTGAAAAAACTGAAGAAAAACTTAGAAAAAAAACTGACAAAAACTGAGAAAAAAAAACTATTAAAAAAAAACTGAAGAAAAAGGAGGAAAAAAACTGAGAAGAAAAACTGAGAAAAAAAGCCTGAAAAAACTGAAGAAAAACTTAGAAAAAAACTGTGAAAAAAAAGAACTGAGAAAAAAAACTGAAGAAAAACTTAGAAAAAAACTGAAAAAAACTGCAAAAAAAGAACTGAGAAAAAAATCTGAAGAAAAAACTGAGCAGAAAAACTGATCAGAAAAACTGAGAAAAAAAACTATTTAAAAAAACTGAAGAAAAACGGAGGAAAAAAACTGAGATGAAAAATTGAGAAAAAACGACTGAAAAAACTGAAGAAAAACTAAGAAAAAAACTGTGAAAAAAATTGTGAAAAAAAAGAACTGAGAAAAAAAACTGAAGAAAAATCTGAGCAGAAAAACTGAGAAGAAAAACTGAGAAAAAAATAACGATTAAAAAAATACTGAAGAAAAACGGAGCAAAAAAAACTGAGAAGAAAAATTGAGAAAAAACGATTCAAAAAACTGAAGAAAAACATAGAAAAAAAC